>NC_041394.2:257879858-257969998 GCF_900747795.2 Erpetoichthys calabaricus | reverse complement strand
ATATATACATATTATAATATATATATATATATATATATATATATATTATATATATATATATAATATATATATATATATATATATACACACATATATATATATATATATATAATAAATCCAGTTTGATCCTGTGATATTACCGAGTGTCGCACTGTCTCCATCCTTCTAGCTAGAATTTTTGAGAGTATCTTAACATCATTATTCAGGAGTGAAATTGGTCTGTATGATGCACATTGTAACAAGTCCTTATTTTTTTTAGGAAAGACGGTGATTAATGCTTGATGAAAAGTTTGAGGTAGTATTTGGTTGTCTCTAGCTTCTGTAAATGTTGCCAATAAGAGGGGAGCTAGCTGAGTGAAGAATTTCTTATAAAATTCTGCGGGGTAACCATCAGGGCCTGCTGATTTCCCACTTTGAAGTGACTTTATAGCATTTAGTAATTCTGATAGCGTCAGAGGTTTATCCAGTTCCTCAGCACTTAAAGCATCTATTTGTGGTGTCTGTAATGTATCCAGAAATGTATTAGATTGTGTGTTGTCTTCTTTGAACTCAGTAGAATATAAGGATTTATAACAATCTCTAAATGTGTGCTTTATATTTTTATGGTCAATGATTTCTTCTCCATTCGTGTTGGTGATTACTGGTATTGCATTGCGAACTTCTTGTTTGTGAATTTGTTGAGGTAAAAGCTTATTAGCTTTTTCTCCGTGTTCATAGTAATGATGTCTCGACTTATAAATAAGTTGTTCAGTTTCTTTAGTTGTCAAGATGTTGAGTTCTGTATGCAGGGCCTGCCTTTTCCTGTGAAGAGCTTCACTTGGATGCCTGGCTTGTTCTTCATCTATTCTAGTACAGTAATCCCTCGCTACTTCGCGGTTCACTTTTCGCGGATTCACGACTTCGCGGATTTTATATGTAAGCATATCTAAATTCATAACGCGGATTTTTTGCTGCTTCGCGGGTTTCTGCGGACAATGGGTCTTTTTACTTGCTTCCTCAGTTGGTTTGCCCAGTTGATTTCATACAAGAGATGCTATTGGCGGATGGCTGAGAAGCTACCCAATCAGAGCACGCAGTTAAGTTCCTGTGTGCTGCTGATTGGCTCAGCGACGGAGTGTTGCATTAACCAGGAAGTCTCATCTCACTCATTCATCATTAACGTGCTAATGCTTCAGAGGCCGTGTCCAAGCACCAACAGAAGATGCAAATGATTGCAGAAAAGGTAAAAGTTTTGGATATGTTGAAGGAAGGGAACAGCTACACTGCTGCAGGACATCGATTCTTTTTATTTAAAAAGGAGGAAAAGCATATAAGATCTACAGCCGCAGTGTCCTTTAACCAGGGTGCAAAACGAGTTGCAAGTGGACGTGATAAGGCAGTAGTCTGGATGGAATGTGCCTTAGGAATCTTTGCAACAATGTCGACGACGTCATGACCGCCTACAAGCTGCTACGTGTACTTCGCTATACAGTAAGTGTAAACTTATCTAGCGATTTCATATTGCTTAGCAGTTGTCCCTGTTTTTAATAGAGTAAATGGTGGGTTGTAAACAATACAGGGAGGGTTTAAAAACGTCCAAATACACGTTAAATAATTAAATAAATATAGTGTCCCTACTTCGCGGAAATTCAGTTATCGCGGTCGGCCTTGTAACCTATCTCCCGCGATAAGTGAGGGATTACTGTAATTTCGCTTCTTAGCTCTGACACTTTCTTGATTTCTAATTTATTTCTGTGGGAAAGATATGAAATAATCTGTCTTCTTAAAAAGGCCTTTAGAGTTTCCCACAGTGTTCCTGCAGAAACCTCTGTTGGCGTGTTTGTCTCTAGGAAGAAGCTGATTTGTTTGGATATAAATTCTGTGCAGTTGTCGTCTGCTAATAGAAGAGGGTTAAGACGCCATCTGTGAGGTGAGTGTGAGGGGCTTAATGATTTTAGCTCCAAGAGTAGAGGGGCATGGTCGGAGATAACAATTGTGTCGTATTTGCACGATTTGATCGTAGGCAGGAAATTATTATCTATAAAAAAATAATCAATTCTTGAGTAGCCATGATGCACTGGTGAGTAGAACGAATATGTTCTTGAGTTTGGGTTAAGAAATCTCCAGGGGTCTGATAAGTTGTGGTCAGTTAAAAACTGTGTAATTGTCTTTGCAGTGTTAGATGTCGTCCCCCCTGTCACAGGAGTCCTATCTAAGAGTGGATTTAAAACACAATTAAAGTCCCCAGCCATTATAATTTTATGAGTGTTCACATTGGGAATGGATGCATGAATTCCTTATCATCGACATTGGGTGCATAAACATTTATCAAAATCATTTTACTGTTAAATAAGTTGCCCATGACCATCACATACCTCCCTTCAGGATCCGATACTACATCTGATGCTACAAATTGGACTGTGCTGTGTATGAAAATTCCCACACCTCTAGTTTTTTTTTTATAAAGTTAGAATGGAACATTTGGCCAGTCCAGTCTTTTTGTAGTCTGAACTGATCCTTGCTTAGTAAGTGGGTCTCCTGTAAAAATACTATTTTAGCGTTTAAGCCTGTTAGGTGAGAGCATACTTTCTTTCTCTTTAATTCGTGATTCAGGCCTTTAAAAGTTAACTGTCCCATCATGGAGACATTGATTCTGAGTTTTTAATGTCATTTTATAGTCTTAACTGGTAGTGAGGCAGTTTAATCTTAATTTCAAAATTCTCCATGAGTTATTGCCATATGGCTTATTGTTGCGTTGATATTTATAGTTATAAGGATTAGAAGAATAGATTAGATATAGCCTGCTCTCCTTCTCTCCCCCCTTTATCCCCCCACCCCCCCACTTTGCCACACCGCATGAGGCTTGATCCCACTTAGCAATGTCCCAATCCTTTGACATACAAAGAGACAAAGCACGTTTGAAACAAAACAAACCCCACCCCGCAGCGGCATTTGATAATTAAAACAAAGTAGAGATATCTATTGCAGCTGAAGTCTAAATACTATCTGCCAAAAATATAATCATTAACAGTCTTTAAGCTTAAAATAATCTTCAGCAATTTTAAGATATTAAGATAATAAAATAATGAACTCGGCATGGGAGGAGTTTGGGGAGGCCATGGAGAACGACTTTCGTACGGCTTCGAGGAGATTCTGGTCCACCGTCCGACGTCTCAGGAGGGGGAAGCAGTGCAGTGTCAACACTGTATATGGTGGGGATGGTGCACTGCTGACCTCGACTCGGGACGTTGTGGGTCGGTGGGGGGAGTACTTCGAAGACCTCCTCAATCCCACTAACATGTCTTCCACTGAGGAAGCAGAGCCTGGGGACTCGGAGGTGGGCTCCCCCATCTCTGGGACTGAGGTCACCAAGGTGGTCAAAAAACTCCTTGGTGGCAGGGCCCCGGGGGTGGATAAGATACGCCCGGAGTTCCTCGAGGCTCTGGATGTTGTAGGGCTGTCTTGGTTGACACGTCTCTGCAACATCGCATGGACATCAGGGACAGTGCCTCTGGATTGGCAGACCGGGGTGGTGGTCCCCCTCTTTAAGAAGGGGGACCAGAGGGTGTGTTCCAACTACAGAGGGATCACACTCCTCAGCCTCCCTGGAAAAGTCTACTCGGGGGTTCTGGAGAGGAGGGTCCGTCGAATAGTCGAACCTCGCATTCAGGAGGAGCAGTGTGGTTATCGTCCTGGTCGTGGAACAGTGGACCAGCTCTACACCCTTAGCAGAGTCCTGGAGAGTGCATGGGAGTTCACCCAACCAGTCTACATGTGTTTTGTGGACTTGGAAAAGGCGTTCGACCATGTCCCTCGGGGAATCCTGTGGGGGGTGCTCCGGGAGTATGGGGTACCGGACCCCCTGATAAGGGCTGTTTCGGTCCCTGTACAACCAGTGTCAGAGCTTGGTCCGCATTGCCGGCAGTAAGTCGAACCCGTTTCCAGTGAGAGTTGGACTCCGCCAAGGCTGCCCTTTGTCACTGCTTCTGTTCATAACTTTTATGGACAGAATTTCTAGGTTCAGCCAGGGTGTTGAGGGGGTCCGGTTTGGTAGACTCAGGATTGGGTCACTGCTTTTTGCAGATGATGTTGTCCTGTTTGTTTCATCAGGCCGTGATCTTCAGCTCTCTCTGGATCGGTTTGCAGCTGAGTGTGAAGCGGCTGGGATGGGAATCAGCACCTCCAAATCCGAGACCATGGTCCTCAGCCGGAAAAGGGTGGAGTGCCCTCTCAGGGTTGGGAGCGAGATCCTGCCCCAAGTGGAGGAGTTCAAGTATCTCGGGGTCTTGTTCACGAGTGAGGGAAGAATGGAGCGTGAGATCAACAGGCGGATTGGTGCGGCGTCCACAGTGATGCGGGCTCTGCATCGGTCTGTCGTGGTGAAAAAGGAGCTGAGCCATAAGGCAAAGCTCTCAATTTACCAGTCGATCTATGTTCCTACCCTCACCTATGGTCATGAGCTGTGGGTAGTGACCGAAAGAACGAGATCGCGAATACAAGCGGCTGAAATGAGTTTCCTCCGCAGGGTGTCTGGGCTCTCCCTTAAAGATAGGGTGAGAAGCTCAGTCATCCGGGAGGGGCTCAGAGTAGAGCCACTGCTCCTCCGCTTTGAGAGGAGTCAGATGAGGTGGCTCGGGCATCTGATTAGGATGCCTCCTGGACGCCTCCCTGGTGAGGTGTTCCAGGCACGTCCAACCGGGAGGAGGCCCCGGGGAAGACCCAGGACATGCTGGAGGGACTATGTCTCCCGGCTGGCCTGGGAACACCTCGGGATTCTCCCGGAAGAGCTAGAAGAAGTGGCCGGGGAGAGGGAAGTCTGGGCATCTCTGCTCAAGCTGCTGCCCCCGCGACCCGACCTCGGATAAGCGGAAGAAAATGGATGGATGGAAAATAATGAACCCTGGGAATGATTTAAAAAAGTGATCTAGGATAAACATAGTAAATCCTAATGCAATAGTAGAAATAGTAATAAACCAAGGGTATGATGTTAAACAGTCTACTTTAAGGTAGAAAAAAAGAAAAAAAAAAAAAAACCAACCCCTACTTTAATTACTTCCACACACTCACGTCTAGAACTGTAATTAAGACATAAACATGTAGTGTCCAAGTAAAGAAAAGGATGTATAATTATAATACCAGTCTCTTTAAAAGTGGATTCGACAGCAAATGATAGCTTCCACAGAAAAGCTTCCAACCTCGCCTGATTCCATTCCTGGACATGCCCAGGCTGCACAAACTGTTGTTGATAAGTCACTTACGGGAGCGAAAATGTTTGGATACAAATATAAGAAAAAATCATGACAAAACTGAAGATTTGATGTGATATTCGTGTTCAGCACCCAAAAATCTATAAGAAACACCCAACAGTACACAAGAAGCAAAAACTTTGCTGTGCAGTGATATTGGGCTTTATCCAGCTGCTTGAGGAGCTCATCCACTCACGGCAGTGGATAAGCATTGAATTGTGGGACTTGATAAAGATGGTGGAAGTCATTGCAAAAGTGCCAACTTTCATGTGGCTTAGGGATTTAAATGATTGGGCTAGATCAGGGACTAAAACTTTCCTTAGTTACACTTCGATCTAGTATATTTTAGATTTATCGAATTTTAATGTGATGTTATTAAATTTTCAGATTCTTATTCCATTTTATATTACAAATTATAAACTAAAAAATATCAAGAAATTGCATCCCGTGAGATGAGATTTAACCAAGAGTGCCAAGAGATTTAACCACGCCCGGGGCTGGAAATAAAATACAATGAGTTGGACAGCTGCTGTGTGGCACAGCAGCAGCAACAGCAAGCCAGCAGCTGATCGAGCAAAGAGGACAGCCTGGCTGCAACTGGGGGTTGCCCCCCTAGTTAAAGTATAAATTTATGCACATTTATGAGTGAAATTAGTAAATACCAGAAGAGAAATAACTTCAAAGCCATGGGCTGAATAGAAACAATATCAACAACAAAATGCATTGTAGAATAGCTGCAGCTTTTGACAAGATGGAGGGATTTCAAGTGAAGTAGAGTAATTTTTGAAAAATGTGCTTTATTAAATTTCATTTGTATGGACTTATCCGCTTAAACATTAAATAGATAAATGTTATTTGGTACCAGTGATTTTAATCTGAGCAGGACCACTAAAGCACTAAATACTTCTTTGATAGTTGTAACTGCTGTGAGGTTTTCAGAGTCTGTGAAGGTATCAGGAAAATGCAAATTTAAACTGCTCCTTATTTCTCACTTTGCATATTTTAGTTTGCCTTTACTGTTCCTAAAGCAATTCACTTTGTCCTTGACTGTTTTTTTTCACTGCTAAATTAGCAAAAGAATCGACTTGGGTCAGCTTTCACCTTTTCTGCAGTATTTCTCTTTAACTGCCTTTTAGTAATCTTAATATAATTTTTAAACTTTGCTGTCATGCACTCACATAAGGTATATGGTTAGCATTGGAGTTACTTGTCCTAAGTTCATTGTACAGTTATTTTTTTCTTAGTAATCCCTTATTTATCCACTGTGATTTTGAAAAAAATTCTTATTGCTTGAAAATTTCCTGATGAACATATCCTGTATTTATGTAAAATGTTTTTAATTATGCTTCAGTGCTCCTAGATTGACTCCACGCTTGAAAGCTTATGCTATTTCATCCTTTTTAGATTCTGCTCAAACTATACTATATTAAAGTTAAATGTAATTATTTTTAAATATTTTCTTTACATAAACACAGTGAAATGAATTATATTAATGTCCCTAGATCCTAATGGTTTGATATACCCCCTGAATTCTATCCTGATTTATTACAAAATACTAAATGTAGACAGGCTTCCCCATTTTGCTTTAACATGTGTTATAAAGAGTCCCTGGTTATGTGTAATAACTTCTGTTCTTGTGCTGTGTTATTTGTATTCGGTTATTTGTTTTGTCACAGTTAACATTTGGGCAATTGAAATCTGCTTCATAGCAAGAACTCTGTAGCCTAGGGTGAGGCTGTAACGAAAGGCTGGAGCAGTCTCTTTCACACCAAGGATTAACCTAGTGCTGGGCTACAAAAGTTGAAGACGTCAATGATGTTTGGATATTTGCGCTTCAGTGTTTACACATCCTACACTTCATGTTAAAATTATGTCGTTATTGCTATAACATAGAAAAATATTTTCTGTTTTAGCTGTGTGATCAGCATCTCTTACCTCACGTTTCCTCTGTCATTCTATATTTGCACAGATTGTTTTAGACACGGAACACACATGAAATGTGTAGGTAATGATAGTGTGATTTTGAAATACATACAATTTCTTACAAATGCATTGCCAGATAAACACTTCAACACAGACTTCAGCTGTGAGGATTGTAGCAGGGTAATGCCTTCATCTGACTGAGTGGTGGTGTGGGGGGGTGTAGCAGGCTGCGTTCTGCTAATCCACACATTAAAAAAAACAAAAAAAAAACAAAGTGTGCTATGAGCGCAGTGAAAAGGAGCTATGAGCTTTTTGGTGTACGTCAGGAAAATTTAAGGAAGACAGGGACAACAAAAATAATTCTTAACCTTCAGGGATTCTAGTGTTTTTTTTTTTTTTACCAAAATGCTTGATTTTCAATATGTTCTCAAAGCACATTATGTATTGAAGATCAGCACCATACTGACATGTATACACACCTTTTCAATTTAAAGTCCAAAACTTTGTGTATTTTCTCACAATAATGTTAAATTCAGTATTAGCAAATGAAGCTGTTCTTGTGTTTTTGCCAGAATTTCATGAATAGCTGTGCCTTAAAAAATCTCGGATAACATGTTTTTTTCCCCCCAAACATTTTTGTTTTATCTCCCCTTCTTTTTTCTTTGATTTGCCACTGTATTTTATTTATTGCATTCAATTCCTTGTCTGCCATGCTGACTCTCTCTCCTTCTCCATTTCTCTGTTTCATATAAGCAAAGAAAAACTCCTCATTCATTATCATACAATTCACAGATCATAATACATGTATATGTACAGTACTGTGCAAAAGTTTTAGGCAGGTGTGAAAAAATGCTGTAAACAAAGAATGCTTTCAAAAATGGAAGTGTTAATCATTTATTTTCATCAATCATCAAAATGCAGTGAATGAACAAAAGAGAAATCTAAATCAAATCAATATTTGGTGTGACCACCCTTTGCATTCAAAACAGCATCAATTCTTCTAGGTACACTTGCACACAGTTTTTGAAGAAACTCGGCTGGTAGGTTGTTCCAAACATCTTGGAGAACTAACCACAGATCTTCTGTGGATGTAGGCTTCCTCACATCCTTCTTTTTCTTCATGTAATCCCAGACACACTCAATGATGTGGAGATCAGGGCTCTGTGGGGGCCATACCATCACTTCCAGGACTTCTTGTTCTTCTTTACACTGAAGATAGTTCTTAATGACTTTGGCTGTATGTTTGGGATCATTGTCCTGCTGCAGAATAAATTTGGGGCCAATCATATGCCTTCCTGATGGTATTGCATGATGGATAAGTATCTGCCTATATTTCTCAGCATTGAGAACACCATTAATCCTGACCAAATCTCCAACTCCATTTGCAGAAATGCAGCCCCAAACATTCAAGGAACCTCCCACTCATTATTGTACCACTCTCCAGCCCTTCGACGAACAAACTGCCTTCTGCTACAGCGAAATATTTCAAATTTTGACTCATCAGTCCAGAGCACCTGCTGCCATTTTTCTGCACCCCAGTTCCTATGTTTTCGTGCATACTTGAGTCGCTTGGCCTTATTTCCACGTCGGAGGTATGGCTTTTCGGCTGCAACTCTTCCATGAAGACCACTTCTGGCCAGACTTCTCCGGAAAGTAGATGGGTATACCTGGGTCCCACTGGTTTCTGCCAGTTCTGAGCTGATGGCACTGCTGGACATCTTCTGATTTCGAAGGGTAATAAGCTTGATGTGTCTTTCATCTGCTGCACTAAGTTTCCTTGGCCGACCACTGCGTCTACGATCCTCAACGTTGCCCGTTTCTTTGTGCTTCTTCAAAAGAGCTTGAACAGCACATCTTGAAACCCCAGTCTGCTTTGAAATGTTTGTATGGGAGAGACCTTGCTGATGCAGTATAACTACCTTGTGTCTTGTTGCTGTGCTCAATCTTGCCATGACATGAAACTGTCTTCCACAACCTCACATTGGTAGCAGAGTTTGGTTGTTCCTCACCCAGTTTTAAGCCTCCTACACAGCTGTTTCTGTTTCAGTTAATGACTGTGTTTCAACCTACGTGTGACACTGATGATCATTAGCACCTGTTTGGTATAATTGGTTGATCATACACCTGACTATACTCCTACAAAATCCCTGACTTTGTGCAAGTGTACCTATAAGAATTGATGCTGGTTTGAAGGCAAAAGGTAGTAACACCAAATATTGATTTGATTTAGATTTTTCTTTTGTTCGCTCACTTTGCATTTTGTAAATTGATAACAATAAACAATCATTATTTATATTTCTGAAAGCATTCTTTGTTTACAGCATTTTTTCACACCTGCCTAAAACTTTTGATTTACATGATTTGTAATGGTTCCAAATAATGTATTTGCATATCTGCCGTTTCTGACCCCCATTAGAGAGTAATTTAATAAAGTACAAAGGGTGACATTATATCTAATTCTTTAATTGCTTTAAAATATCCATCTCTTTAGTCTGATGACTTTTATTTGTATGTGTGGTCTAAGATAAATAATTAAACAGAACAGTTAAACTATGGCAAATAATGAGTAACATAAATATATTTATGGTGCTTTTCATGGCTCAGGTTAAAACAGTTTTGAAAAAGTTATCAACCAGTGTTTCAAACACACTTAAAAAACAAATCTAACAATTAACAGAATCTGTAGTAAAAAAACCTACCATTTAATGAAGACTTGGTAAAAAAAGTTAACTAAAGATAAACATTGCATAGACATTACCTTATCTTTTAGAACAGGTATTTTTTAAGCCTCTTTATATACCTACTTTTGATTGTTTATGGGCATGGCTTAGGGATCGTCGCCTGTTAAATAGCACAAGGTAGCTAACAGCGTCAATATCCCAAGTAGGTGAGTACATAAGGACACTAGAACACTATGGCTGGGGATATACTTAACGTTACGAGTCATGTGTGCTTGAGGATGCTGTTGCTATGCAAGCAGTGTACAGAATATACTTGTGCATATACTTTAAGTAAATCCGTAGGATTCCACCAGGTGGCACTGCGAGAAATCATCATGGTGAGAAAATGATGTCTGGTTTCTCTGTGTTGTGAGTTGAGAAAAGAAAAATGGTAAAGTTTAAAAAAAAAAAAAAAAAAAAAAAATTCTTTGCATTCTGATGCTGTTGCAAAGGTACAAAAAATAAAAAAGACAGCAACACAGAATATGGTATGTGAGACCTTTAAATGTATTATGTCATTACGATGGGGAATATGTGATGCTTGTATTGCCTGTGTGAGAAATGGATGAAGAAACCACCATGAATACATTTGCATGTTGGCATTTAAGTTTAATTTGCTTCACTGCATTGAACCACTCATTAAACATCGAAGCACGCAGATTTATCTTGTTGGAGCTGCATTGTGCCTTGGCGTCTCATGTTGATAGTAAACAACAATGTTGACGTCACATATCAAAACTTGAACACACATGGGACCCATATTTTTGCTGGTACTGCAACTCGCAAATGCATCGCGTTAATTTCTGACAACGTGCTCAGAGGACACATCAAAAGAATACTGGGACTGCGTGGCAGTCATAATGTGCGTGCATAAGTATAAACTGGCCATAAACGAGAAGACAGAACAACACAGTAACTTTAAATGAAGGACGGATTTTTTCACAGTCATTAGGTAGCTTATTTCACCTGCTAAACAAAAATAAAACTCAAAATGAAAATAAAATGGCTGGTAATGCAGTTTATAAATAAAAAATTGATTGTAATGTTTCAGTAGTAAGAAGCATGTGGAATGAATAGATGAAAACTTAGTGTGCATGTGCTTGGATAGCCTTTTCATAACCAGTAACACATTTTACTTTTAAGTGTTGTACTGCTTCAACTTTCATCTGTAAAATCATAATATTTGCAGGAAGCAGTGCTAATCTTATTTGTTCTAAATGCTTCCTTTTGTGGTTGTTGCTCCATTTTTTTTCCATGCTCATCAGGGGCACAGTTAATGTAGACACGCTTAAAAAAAGTGGTTGGGGCATTACAGATTTAATTTAATATTCAGAATAATTTGTCAAAAATCAAATGCAAGTGCTGAATGTTGTGATATTGGCTTTTGCATATTGATTTTTACTAAATATTTTATTGGACTGATAAGATTGATAGGTAAGAAAACTAGGTAAAACTTATAACTAGGTAAGAATTTCTCCATCAGTCTGGCCGAAAGATTAGAATTCTGATATTTTAAAGCTGTTCTGAAACTATTTGTTTCCTAGGTAATTCTTTAGATAGGAATTAAGAAAGAAGAATTTGTAACTCATGACTTTTTCTATAGAAGAGGAAAAGAACTGTTGTTTATTTTCTTTTATTTGTATAAAATTTAATGTATTCATCTTATGTTATCCTTATGTTATGAATAAAGTGTATTATTTAGTTTCTTGCAGCAAGTGTGTTTGTTTTACTTGTTGAAAAATAGTCCATACCACAAACTGCAAAAGAGAGTTATTTTATGTGGACTTTTGACAGTTTATGAACCTTGCTCATAAATTGTAAATAACTCTTCATAGGTCTGGTGTCCTGGCTGGTAGTCCGAGATCATCTATACCACATTACATACCACCTGAGAGTTATTGGAGTTGCCGTCTGATTCCAGAAGGTCCTGAAAATGGTTGGATGTGCCTTGGGGGTTGAACACCCTGGACACCTCTTGGCTTGTGATTACATCCGTCTATGACCTCTCTGGTCTGGAGTGATGTCCTGTGCCACTTTAGGGAGTGTACACTGTCTTTTTAAATGGACACCTGGACAAGATCCATCAGTTGCGTGCTACAATATATGCTATCTATAGTATCTCCTCAAGTTCAACAACACTGAAGCAGCCCTGAACTTGGGATTTTGAATTATCTGGCATCTCCTGTGGAAACGTAGTCCTCTTAGAATCAGGACTCGTCCAAGTAAAAATCCTAAATGACTCATGTTAAATGAGCCCTGAGTAGTACTAGCCTAATTTTTAAAATTATTATTATAAACTGCTTATCCTTTTTTTTTATAAAAAATTTAAACATGAGCTTAAAGGATCTATAGTAGTTTAATACCTACTAAAGATCTCTAAACACCTGTATTTCCTGTTAAGGTAGGAGCAACAATAGCTCAGTCAAAAATGGTAGACCATGCAAACTCAGAGTGGGCTGCCTATTTCTGTTTTATCACTGACAACAGAATTCTAAGCTGTCTCTGTAAGCAATATATCAGCACAAAAATTCTGTTTCAAAAGCTTCATGAAATGGTCTTAAATGGCCAAGCAGCTGTACACAACCTTAAGATCACTGTGCATAATGCCGGGTGTTGCTGGAGTGATGTAAATTATACCACTATTGGACTCTGGCGCAGAGGAAATGTGTTATCTGAAGTGATGAATCACACTTCACTATCTGGCAATCTAATGAGTGAATTTGAGTTTGGCAGGAGCCAGATGATCTTGACCTTCTTGACTGTATGGTGTCTGCTGTAAAGTTTGGTGAAGGGGGGATAATGGTGAAGGGTACTGTTAATGCTACACCATACAAAGAGAATTTAGACATTTAGCATGCTTCCAACTTTGTGTAAACAGCTTGGGAAAGGAAATTTTCTGTTCCAGAATGACTGTACCTCTGAGCACAAAGCCATGACCATAAAGACATTGTTTTGCAAGTTTGGTGTAGAACAGCACAGGTCTTTTACCTCAACCCTACTGAACACCTTTGGAATGAATGCAAAAACTGATTGCAAGCCAAAGTGTTTTCTTCCAACATCAGTACTTGAGTTCACAAATACTTTTTTTGGCTGAGATTCTCACAGACACACTCTAATCTTGTGGAAATCCCTCCTGAAGAGTGAAGGCTGTTATGAAGATGGCCCAACCTTTGCAATTATATTACTGTTCTTGGTTTTGGAATGGGATGTCCAATAAGGCATATAGGTGTAAACAGCAGGTGTTGGAAAACATTAAGCCATTTATTTTAAGTTGTTTGCATTTTTCACTTTTACAATCACAAAGAACTTGTGAATTACCAGATAAATTTTATGCAGCTGGTGTGACACCTTACTGCCTCAACTTACTGTAAACAGGCATAAGCTTCTGCTGCATACGTGACTGTGCTAGCATTTTATTTTGACTTTAGGAGCTACTGTTGGACAAGTATAAAAGGAAAATGTAAAAAATGTACAAGTTGAAGTAAACTTTAAGGTAAATTTGAAATGGTAAACTAATATGTAATTAAACTTACTCAGAATATTTCTGTGTTTTAAGATAAATTGAAAATTCTGCAATGCTTTTTCAAAGGGTGTTTTTGAAAGTTTCAGCATTTGTACAGTATTCTCTAATCAAGATATTTAAATGTACAAAATCAACTTTTCTGGCAGATTTTCTTGAAAAGGGCGGCACGGTGGCGCAGTGGGTAGTGCTGCTGCCTCGCAGTTGGGAGACCTGGGGACCCGGGTTTGCTTCCCGGGTCCTCCCTGCGTGGAGTTTGTATGTTCTCCCCGTGTCTGCGTGGGTTTCCTCCGGGCGCTCCGGTTTCCTCCCATAGTCCAAAGACATGCAGGTTAGGTGGATTGGCGATTCTAAATTGGCCCTAGTGTGTGCTTGGTGTGTGGGTGTGTTTGTGTGTGTCCTGCGGTGGGTTGGCACCCTGCCCAGGATTGGTTCCTGCCTTGTGCCCTGTGTTGGCTGGGATTGGCTCCAGCAGACCCCCGTGACCCTGTGTTCGGATACAGCAGGTTGGAAAATGGATGGATTTTCTTGAAAAGTAAGTGTACCAAATTTTCACAAATTTGGTGCAGTTGGAGATGAGATTTTTTTATGTGTGGAGTTAGACAGGCATGACAATGATGCTTTTTACATTATTTACAGAAGCACATTAAACAGCAAAAAAAAATTCTGTGAAATGTACTGTATGGCCCAATTCAACAAAGTTTTAGGAGTATTCAAACTAGCACCAGACATCACACAGCTCTCAGCTTGGTACTCTGTCTAAAAGGATGATGTCAGTAGACTGAGATCCTCATACTCATTGCGGTATGGTATTTTGTTTTAAAGAAAGAAAAAAACACACAAATCAAAAACTGATTCAATATTTTTCTCTTTCAGTTATGCATAGGCTTACATAAGCAGATGTCATACAAAGCAGTTTCCACTGATGACTAGGCTGGAATAATATATTCCTCAGTGTTTTATTCTATTTTAAAATAAACACTTTGTGTGAATCTGTGGCCAGCTTCTACAAATTGTATTTGCAAAGGTGATCAACAGACATCTCAGTATCATGGGTTTACATATTATTACACATGGATACTCAAATATAAATAGGAAAAAAATCCTAGCGAGTGAAAGGTAATGCTAATGTGACAGTGATTGGACAGCTTTTTCATTGCAGCTTTCTATAATTTGACTTGAATAAGGCTTGTCTTTAAAGTGGAAAGTTGAATATGTATAAAATATAGGCACAGGGAAAATTATTAGCCTTTAAATTCATTATTTTATTTAGGTCAATATCATCTTGATTGTGCTGTGAAATGAAAACCATTATGGAAAGCCAGGCAAATCTATTACCAACAGTTTTTATTACAATAAATTAAGAGAAAAAGAAAATTTCCACATTTACAGAAATTCTTTAATCAGTTAATTCCAATTTAAGCTTTTTTTCTTAATGGAAAAAGTTATTTTGCATATGAAGAAAATTCAAAATATAATACTGTACTTAACAATGCTCATTAGTTCATATTTATAGTTTATACTTGCAGTATCTGACCAATTAATATTTATATATCAGTTAATATTGTTTGAGCAAAATAATTTATAGAAAGTTGGTTATACCTCTTTTTAAATTTGACATTAAACAATATACATTTAACCCTTTCAGACACTTGTATTAGCCATTGTGTACTGATTTAATTCTCGTTTTTTTTATATAATCTCTAGTTTAGTGCAGTTATCGGTAAACTTTTTTTAACTGCTCATATTAACAAAGTATTATTGAATTACTATGCAATACTTACTGCTAATTAGGATTTCATAATGCCTAATTGTTATTCATCGAGGCCCTCTGACTTGCAGCTTCATTTAATGCACTAAGGAAGATTTAGTGGTCCAGATCTGCATTTCATTGCATTAACTTAAAAGCAAAAGGCAACATTTATTATCTCACACTTGCAGTTGCTGTGTTTTAACAAATGTCACTGAGGCACACCATCTGTCATTTGAGAAGAGATGTATGCATTTCACAATTGTTTCATTTAAAAGTTTGGTTTGGGTTTCAGGTTGTATTTTAATATAAAAGTAAGAACTAATTTCTCTGTTAAGCTGCAAATTAAAAGTTTCAGATGTTTTTTATTTATTTCTTCTTAAATGTGATTTTTTTTTTAAGAACACTACAGATAAGCTGTGCCAAATATCAGTTATATCTGGGGTTCCCAAACATTTAAATGAAGGCTCCCAGAAATGTTTTACCATCTGATCAGGGGCCCCACTAATACAAAGCTGATGGTGCGAAGCAGAGCCCTGTCTTTGATATTGGTTACTTATTGGTTATTTCTAACAGTAGTAATGTGATTTGCTATAATAGTAGTAGTAGATCAATCAAATAAATGCTTAACAGTAACAAGACTATTGATCCATATGTTATAAAATGGCCCATTATATCTTTAGGCCAGGGTTACTCAGTGTTTTTTCTTGCCCTACCACCTCATTTTTAATTTTTTATATTTATTAAGCACCAAACTCTTACTAGGCACAACTAAAAATAGTATTTTTTTGACTCCTATCCCTCTTCCCAATTTTGCATTTGGGGATTTTAGCAAGAGATTAGATTTTTTTTTTTTTTTAATGAATGCCAAATACTTTTTTTTGGACTCAAATTAATACTTTACTGTTAAAGGGACTTTGGAGAGGAGTACATGTTAAACTCTAATTTCTGTCTTTGTATGCTGTAGGCAAAGAAGATGCTGTTAATAAGAAAACTACTGAAAATTTGGAAAATGAAAGTTTCATACAAGATACTAATCTGCAAAAACGGTAATCTATTTTTTCCTTGTAGTTCTAAAAAGCATGAATAGCCTTTTCAGATAAGAATATCATCTATTTGGTATGAAACTGACGTATTTACAAATGATCATTTTAACAGTTGAATAAGTTTACATACACTTAGAGCGAATTCTTTAAAATTCACTTTATAACCCCTCCACAGATTTTATACAAACAAACTATTAGGGATGCACCGATACCACTTTTTTGGAAAACGAGTACTTGCCTTTCAGTACTCGCCGATACCGAGTACTTAATAAAAACATGATTTAAATTTACAGGTAACAGCTTTAGTCATATAATTTAACAAAAAAAACAAGGGACTAGTTTGGAATTAAGAACATTTATTTAAAATGGAAAGCATGTTGTATGCAACGCAGGAATCCCACATTTTCTACCTCCGAGAGTGGCTGGTCACTCAATACAATGTACTCGATAATTGCCTGTGTTATTTTCACAGCACGTGGATTGTCTCTGGACATTTTCTCTCGTCTTGCAAGAGTTTGCTGCAGCATGGGTTGTGTTGGTTTAGAAGCGTGGGTAAACTCTTTGTACTCGTTGTCGTGTTGGGATTTTAGGTGCTTGATTAAATTACTTGTGTTAAATGCGCTACCTTTTGAGCCTCCTCTGGACAATTTCGCTGAGGACAATTTGCAGTCCGCCTTTGTTTTGTCGTCTTCATTCACTTTGAAATAGTTTCACACGGCTGACATGTCTCGCCTCGCCTTCTCCCCGCTCGGAGCTGCAGCCGGGGCCTGGGGGCGGGCACTCGGCGCCTGTGATTAACCCCTTACACGCCGCTCAAACATAGACATTTCTCAGACCGTGGTATCGGTCCCCGGTATCGGTGGACTTTTAACGAGTACGAGAATGTTAGAAAATGTGGTATCGAGGCCGATACCAGATACTGGTATCGGTATCTGTGCATCCCTACAAACTATAAATTTGGCATATTGTTTAAGACATCTACTTTGTGCAGGGCAAAAGTATTTTTTTCCAGCAGTGTTCATAGACATAGAGTATTTCACTAAGTGTATGTAAACTTCTGACTTCAATTGTAGGTTATAAATGTTTCTCAGAACTGTAGTACTAATCATCAGCAAATAAGAAAATAAAACCTTTAAATGAAATAATAAAACACTAAAAAAACAGTGGTTTCTGCTGCTTCTGAAAATATGAAGAGCTTGGCACATTAAATTCTGGTGCTAGTTAAAGTAATCAGAAATGAACATGACGTCTTGTAAATGAGTAAGTAGGTATATATCAATAAAGATCAAGTCTGCAGTTCATAGTGAGACATATTTATGAATAGCCACCAATTCTAGGTCCACTAGTTCTCTGCATTTACCTCACAACATAGCCAGTGTATTATCCAATTTAATTGTAATAAAAAGGTTTTCTCTGTAACAGGAGAAGGGATGAAATAAAGGAGTAAGAGGGGGTTGGTCGCTTCAGTGCAAAACCAGCTACAAAGATTGGAATGTTTGGGATGATAGCGAAAGAATGTGCAAAAACTTCTTTCTCATAAAGGGTTTCAGAATGTTTTAGGGAAAGGTTAATTAATGCAAGATGTTTTTCTGTAAGTTGTTTTGATGTCTCTAAGAAGGGTTGTTTTAGGCTTAGTAGAGATAACACATAAGTTGTCCCGTGGGAAGATGTGTGCAGAAACTGATCACTTCTGTATACACTGCTTACACGTAAGCCATTTTGGGCAAGGACACTCAATTAGTATATAAGGGAAGGTTCCGCCCTCAGTTTCTTTGGAAGCTCAACCGTGGGGAAAACGTGCACACCGCCCGGTATTGGACCAGGCTCACGAGTTGATCCTCTGACGAGACTGACACGCGGGCTCCCTCAGTCTACTGGTCTAGGATGATGGCTCTGGGTCTTTTGATATTACTGTAAGTATAGTATAATTCATATATCTGCATGTACATTGCTATTATATTGTATGTAACTGATATTATATTTGAACAAGTAAACACAATTGAAGTATTGGACCTTTCCTCTCTGATTCCTGCCTGCTTATTTTCTCTAAAAACCTTGGAACCATTTTCCCAAACTAAAACAATTGTCAAACTGGTGTTCTGTCTTTTAATGCTACCTAGGGGTGGGCGGTATGACCAAAATTCTATATCACGGTATTTTTCTAAATTATCCCGGTTTCACGGTATTTGACGGTATTTGTTTCTCATGCATGAGTGGATGTTAAACACATTTTCCACTGCAATTACTGGCTAAGAATAACCTATTCCACTGTCAAGAGCATTGTACATTGTACAAAAAAAACCATTTTAATGTGCACACAAGTATTAATACAGGTTTGCATTGCCCCATAAAGTGATACTTTTCAAGGGGGTAGCACTAATGAAGAGAAGGAAATCACATTGCATGACAGATGCAGTCAAAATATAGAACCTTTTTATTTAACAAATTTTGCAAAAACTTAAATTATAATTTTGACAACATATCTTCAACCATCCAAAGAGGTATTTAGACTTAGGAAAATATCCAGAAGTGCTTGTCAAAAGTTGTATTGCACTGAACATGTCTTAGAAAAGGAATAAATAAATATTTTTTGTAAAACAACTACACTTTCTGTTAATGTTAACAATCTCTGTCCACTGACACGTTAAAGTGACTGTTTAAACAACTTTACCATCATTAACTCTTTTAGGGCGGATGTCGACTTTTTTCGACAGAAAGGGTTGAGGGCAAATGTCGACAAAAGTCGACATCCAGGGATAGAGGGTGACAATCAGCCGTTAATGGCGACAAATCTCACTGTCACGTCACAGGCATTCCCTCTGTGCTTGGAGGAATGCTAGACTCGTTGACTCGGCAACTAATCCTTGCGAGTTGCAAAATGTAAACAATGGCAAGATGGCATCGACATGTGACAAGGGAGCGAAGCGAGTGCAGAAAAGAAAACACTCGGCAGATGATGTTTTGCACATTATTGCGGAGTCGGACTCTGATTTTTCAGAATCGGATTTTATTGACAGTGATCAGGAGATCGAGCAAGAGAGTGAGAAGCAGGCATCAGCTGATCAGACACCAGCCGATGCCGTGCCAGCTGATCCACTGCCAGTTGAGCGCCTTCACGCAGCCGATGCACATACGGCAAGGTTCGCATGGGATAAATACACAGACATTGATCCGTTGGGAGCCAATCTGGCTATCGGACTTCACAAGACGGCATGGCTTGCTGTTGGACACGACAGATCACCAGCTGTTGAACTACTAAGGCTGCTCTCTCCTGATGCTGCTTTTCAGCTACTGTCAGACGAGACAAACAGGTAGGCAGAGAAATTTTTTGAATCGCGGGCTGCGCTTGCATCGTATTCTTGTTTTTCAAAGTGGAAACCCACAACAAAAGACGAGATGAAGCGTGCTGTGGCATTACAAATAGATTTGGGACAGAACTGGTTATATAACTTCAGGGAGCATTGGTCCAAACGTGCTTTGTCCCCTGGTGGCTTTGGACAGGTTATGCAGCGTGGTGATAGGTACGTGATGCTGCAAAGTTTTATTCACTTCTGTAATAAACAGAAGCAAATCCCATGGGGTGAACCAGGCTATAATGCCATGCGTAAAGTTCATAAAGTTTCAGAAGATGAAAAGAGGTGACAATATGGTTTTCATGCAGGCAGAAAACTTGGTGGCAGTGGCATGGCATGATGGCAAATGGGTGACTTGTCTCTCTACAGTACACACTAACAATATATGTGAGAAAGTGCAGCAACAGACAATTGAAAGTAGGCACCAAAGCAACACATATTGTAAGGAGTGCAATGTAGCAATGACTGAAATTGGCTGCTTTGAGCAAGATCAGACTTTGCAGGACTTTGCTGTGTAAAATGTATGTGATATGTATGTGAAATCATAGAGTATGCAGGCTCATACAACATGTAAGACAGTAACATTTGTCAAAAGTAAATATTTTTTGTTGATTTGATATGTTAAACAATTGCTTTGTGTTCCTTTTAAAAAATGTTAGTTTTTGGAAAAATATTCAGCCCTGGGAGAAAAGAAACAAAAAAAAATTAGCCCTAAAGAGTTAAACTGCATAATATTTAAACTAATAAATAATAACAATAAAATAAATAATTGTATTATTACTGATAGTTGCACTATTACTTCAAGGCTTCAAAAGCCCAGGTGCATTACACAGTATTCACCAAATTAAAATAAAATAAAACAAGTGCAATCTTGGTGATGACATCTTTACCAACTGAACTATCATTTAGGCAAACTGCATTAATATGGACCTTGCTTCAAGCTAAGCTATACTGGGAAGAAAAAAACAAACTATATGTCGAGAACAAAGTAAACATTTCCACTTTATTCTCGCCGTTTATGTTGAGATTAAAGTCGACATTTCCTCTTTATTCTCATAGTTGACTTCATAATTAAAGTAGAATGTTGTAAACTAAACTTCTTCCTAAAATCAATGTTTAATCAATTACTTAATTTACCCCGTCATAAATTAATGCAGCACATTAAATGCTTTGTGTTACGTTCCCCGACCCAGTGGTTAATCACTACGCTTCTTAAGCGATCACCATACAGAATCCATTCACTTCATGATATTCCTCCTTTCTGAAAATTTAGAATGCTAAGATAAATACTTGATATCATTTTCATGATGAAATGCATTAAAGCAGGTATTACACATGCACGGTAGTGAGGCGGTAGTGCTGCTCCCTCGCAGAAAGGGGTCCCCAGGTGTATGTTCAGTGTAGAGAACTTTATGGCAGGTGTGACGAGGCTCCAAAAAACTGGATGTATGAATAGCTATCGCACAGGTTTAACTTAAATATTGTGTAAATGTTGGGTTTGTGATCTGCTGGTCGGAGACACGAACACAGAATTCAATGCATGTTCTGAGCGGGCTATCTTTATTGCATGCATGCTGTCTCTATCTGACGTAGGCTACCAAAACCCCAGTTCCTATCCTTCCTTTTTCTTTCACTACATAACCACATAACCCAATCACCACACGATAAACGTCTTTGTGAAATTAAAACTAGTTTTAAACTTAGCCCACGGAGTGTTCAGAACTTTAAAAATATCTTCGTTATACATGTTTAATTATGCCATCCATTCAGAGTTGCGCCCATCTCTGAATGAATCACTTAACACAAAGCATTTAATGTGCTATATAACTTATGACGGGGTTTGAGAAAATTTAGTAAATTAAATATTCATTTTATGATGAAGTTTAGTTTACGATGTTCTACTTTAATGACAAATTACGAGAATAAAGTCAAAAGAATATATTCTCTTCATAAGCGTCAAGATTAAAGTGGAAATGTCGAGAATAAAGTCAAAATGTCGTCGCACTATTACACAGTACCCAGGTACATTACACTGTATTGAAAACAAATAAAACAAGTACAACTTGACTTGCAGTATTATCCAGTAGTATAGAAACAGTATTTACACATCTGACCTTTTAAAACTGAAGCATCTCCAGGCGACAGATGTGACTGCTTTTTTTCGGCTCTCTGTCCATTTTCATCGCGCAGCATACCTATGCTACCGCCCACTATTTGGTGGTGTAGCAGTGAAAAAGAGCCCTAGTGCAACAAATCTGTGTTTAGCGGTGTAGCAGTGAAAAAGGTCCCCACTTGAACAGTTTCCCGCTGCGCCACGTTCCGAACATCGTTTAGGCAATTTAAACTGGTGTTGCGGTATAAGAAAAATCCATATCATAAAAGAAATAAAAAACGGTTTTCGGTATGAAATTTTTTACTTATAGATGGGTTTTACTGTCATGATTGTGTATATTCCACATGGAGCGGAAACCAACATTGCCCACACTGAGCTCTATGATACATTTGATCGCCACCAGAATGTTAACCTCGATGCTGCCCTTATTGTGACTGGTGATTTCAACAAGGTTAGTCTAAAAAAGAATGCTTAACTTTGAGAAGCATATTTCATGTTCTATTGGTGGGTATAAGAGACTGAATCACTGCTATACACTGTATAAAGATGGTTATGAAGCACAGATGCTCACTCCGTTGGGAAAATCTTACCATGCTGCCATCTTTCTTTTGTCCAGATACAAACAAAAGGTAAAGCAAGAAGCTCCAGTCATCTGTTGGTGAGACCAATCAGAAGCTGTTCCATAGTACATGCTGAGTGTTGCTGACTGGGATACTTGTTACACTGGATATCTCATGAGTGAAATACTACCAGAAGTCATTATCAGGGCCTACTCAAAACCATGGGTGGATAAAATCATTCATGATGCACTAAATGCATGCACCACTGCGTTCAACTCAAGGAATGTTTTTTGTAATATAGACAATTGGAAAGGTAGAACAGGTAGACCACAGGTGTTTGGAGTGGGTGGTCACACTTCATCCCTCACTCTCACATAGGTGCTCCAAAGGGTTGTGATCTAAGTTCTCTGCTGTACTTCTTGTTCCCATTTGAGGCCATGGCTACACATGACTCTACATCATTGTCA
Source organism: Erpetoichthys calabaricus (assembly GCF_900747795.2). Classification (NCBI taxonomy): domain Eukaryota; kingdom Metazoa; phylum Chordata; class Cladistia; order Polypteriformes; family Polypteridae; genus Erpetoichthys; species Erpetoichthys calabaricus. Next base: position 257,947,321 of record NC_041394.2, on the reverse strand, counting down.
AGCTTGCTGATGACTCAGCTGTGGTCAGTCACCACTTCATCCATTTTTTGTATCATTTATACAAAGGACTAGATCCTTGAAACCAAAAGTTTGTTAATATGATCCTCACTTGCAGCTTGCAGCTTTAGACTGAGATTGAAGTGTGCAGCGACAGACTGCTGTCAATGTCCTGATCCACTGATAGACTGAGGAGATCGTTCCTCCCCTACACTATGCGACTCTTCAATTTCACCCGGGGGGTAAACGTTAAAATTATACAAAGTTATTGTCTGTCTGTATACCTGTATTATCACTCTTTAATTTAATATTGTTCTTTATCAGTATGCTGCTGCTGGAGTATGTGAATTTCCCCTTGGGATTAATAAAGTATCTATCTATCTAGGTTAAAGTGGTTCTTCCTGCCTGAGACATAATTTCATGCTCTGATCATATGAAAGCGATTTTGGAACTTGACTCTGCATTTTATGTTTCCAAAAGCCTTCTCAACTAGTCTAACTGATGTTTGCTGTGTTATGCAGTGGGCGCAAAACTGCAACATTTTATTTTTTGGGATTTATTCAGTTACCTAAATGTTCTAGATGGGGTTATTCATATCTATATTCACATTAAAGGAGCATTGTTTGAATTGAATTGTTAGGGCTTTGTAATTATTTTGGTGGTTTCCTCTTTTTCTGGTGGTGGTCAACCTTCCTCCACACTTAACCTTTGCCTCTGTTTATATCTGTCTTTCCTTTCCTTTGTGTTGGCTCTTTTGTAGGATTCCGCAGATCATTAAGTCTTCCACCCACCTCTCTAAATGTCTCTCAAGTCCCTTTATGTTCCCCTTAGTCACATTGGAATGGGCCTTTTTCACATTACGTATAGGTGGCATCACTTGGTTTCATATCATGAATGGCCTTCTGTATAGCAGCCAGTTTAACATGAATAGTATGGCAATCGCAGGTATCACTAATGACATTAATGAAGCTTCTGTTCAATTTGTGTGTAACATAGTTTGAACCTTAACACTAGAATTACTGGAGTCTACGAAAAAAACTCGTAGATCGGGCCCACCTTAAAACCATTTGCACCTCTCCACCAGCGTCCTTTGTCCTCTAAATGTGCTGATAAAAACAAGCTGCAAGCAGCTGGCTATTCCATCCCCCCACCGACTTAGAACGTGCACGAGCATCTCCCAGCTCATGCCTTGATTGATTATCTGGGAGTGAAGTGGAATTTTAGAGTGGAAATAATAGATCGTTATTTGGAACACATGCATTTCATGTGTGTTCCGTTTCTATAGTAATCTGTGTAAACACATTGTTAAAGTAGAAACTTTTTCATATTTTAGTAATAAATGTTACAAAATGTAGGCATAAACTATAGAATGTGTGAAGCATGAAGTCCAAACATCAAATAAACACTTTCACAAAAGGTTCAAGAACAATACAACTGCTTCCGTGACGTAGCGGTAAGATTTGCTGTCTCGGATTGCAGCAGGCTTACTGTCCCTCAGAGTCCTGTCAGTTAATGAGATCATTATATTTTCATGTGGGATGCTCCTTTTAAAATATTTTTTAACAATTGATACTACAATTAACATGAACTAGTGTCCTTGTAACTGTTATTTCTCTGTACTGTTCTATCCTCTACATGTCCTGGAGTACAAAAGAAACAGCATACAGCAACATGTGGGGACTGGCAAGATCAGGGGAAAAAAACACGCAGTCACCGATTACAAACCGCAAGATATTATGCGAATGAATATGAATAATATGAATAATGTTGCATCCGTGCCACAAAGTTTTCTATATGTACTATACAGGTCATAAAATGAATAATTCCAAATATCATATATACCTATGTCTGTGTTTTTTTTTTTTTGATATCATACACCATAAAGTGCACACAAATTCAGCATGAGCAGGAACACTCAATAAAACTGAATAAAAAAAAATCAACTGACGGTGAGACACGAAGAAGGCAGATTCGCCAGCGTTTCTGTGTCAGCTTTAATCCCTCCAGATGAGAGAATGTCCAGTTCCATTGTCTCAAAACACCACTCACATCTCCAGTTATTCCGTTTCAATGTATAATAACAGCGTCAGATCCCTGGGTGAGGGGGCGGTAGTATGTATCGTGGTTGTAATTTAGAGAGAATAAAAGTTAAAAACACGTTAACTTTTACAAGTCCTATAAATGCACACCGTGTGTTACAGACGCAAACCAAATGTATGTGTGTACTGTATAATATTAACAAAAAGAGCAGCTCACTACTGAAAACGGCAAATATAGCAGTGAGTGGGGATCGAACCGGGGATTCTTGATTACAAGTCAGCAAATCTTACCGCTATGCCACTGAAGCTGTTTTCTCTTCCTTGAACCTTTTGTGAAAGTGTTTACTTGATCTTTGGACTTCAGGCTTCATACATTATATAGTTTATGCCTACATTTTGTCATTTACTACTAAAATATGAAAAATGTTTCTGTTTTAAAAATGTGTTTACACAGATTACTGTAGAAACGAAACACACATGAAATGTGTGTGTTCCAAATAGCGATCTATTGTTTATACTCTAAAACTCCAGCGCTTCAGTCACTCCCAGATAATCAAATAAGGCATGAGCTGGGAAAACTTACTGAACGTTCTGCGGCGGTGGGGGATGGAATAGCCGGCTGCTTGCTGCTTGTCTTAATCACACATTTAGAAGACAAAAGACGCTGGCAGAGAGGTGAGAACGGTTTTAAGGTGGGCCGGATCTACGACTTTTTTTCCGTAGACTCTGGTAATTCTAGTGTTAATTGATGTCATTACTTACACCTGTGCTTGCAATACTATTTCATGTCAATATGGATGCTATGATAAAGGCCATTAGTAGTATGAAACTATGTGATGCCACCTATACATAATGATAGTTCAGTAACTACTCAAAAAATAAAGACCAATTTTTCTGGAGTTGTTCATGACATTATAAGCTAGCTTTAGTAAAAAAAAATTCCCAATTTTAAAATAAAGGTTTTTTCACTATTCATTTTCTAATATAATCACTCATAACATGGTAATATTTCATTTTGGGGATAGCATAGTATTTACGTAAAATATAGAGTTGGAAAAGAACTTTAAAACAGTATGAGAACAATTTCTGTTCATCTTATATTTAAGTTAAAGTCATAATTCATCGCCGCCCCAATAACTTCAGAATTTGTTAGCTTACATCTCCCTTAATACTGATCAAAGACGTGCAATTTCAGTTCCATGGGCTACTCATGTGACCAAATCAGCATGCCAGGTTTCATTAAAATCTGTGATGATGATGCTCAAAAGTGTGATGATTTGACAGTGAATTACCCCAATTCTCCAGTTATTTAAGTATGTTGTAGTGTGAGAAGGACTGGACACCCTAGGAAGCTCTGCATCACTGCATTAAGGAAACAGACTTTTATACTTAATTTTTTTATGGTCAGTGTAGTGATGTTTTATAAGCTTTTGTTAATGAAAATGTTCCATTGACGTTTGGGAGGTGATTGAGCTTTCCTGTCACCTCTGCCTGATGTATGTGTTCTGGTACTGGGGCAAAAATGAATATAGCCAGTTGTAGTGAGTATTTCAGATAACTACCATTTACAAGAAAAGAGTTAAAAGTGCTTTTACTGAGTGTGCCTGTTACAATATGAACTCAAAAGAAATTACATTGCAGTGTTTTCGCTTACTTGGAATACAAAATACACTGCCAATGACGTGTGGAAAGGAGAACATGTGAGAGGGCACATTGTGGAGCTACATATAAAAAATACACAGGTGGCTCATTTGCTGTTCTTCTGCAGGCCTAATAATGTAAGAAAAAGCAAGAATGACCAGTGAGTCAGAAATGTGATGCTTTTTAGGGAAAAAAAAAAAAAAAAAAATGATTTGAGAACCGCTCTATTGAATTGCTGACTCATGTATAGCATCATGTACACACACTTGTATGTACTATTTTTTTTTTTTATATTTGAAGAAAACATTACTTAACAGTCTTGTCAAACATAACAAACCAGAGAGCACACAGTTTATTCTTTGCATACATTGTCAGCTATATTTGTGCTTTGTTAATGTTTTTACACACCTTGAAATACAAAGTACACAGCCAGCATCAGTTTGACAATTCCTTTTTAAAATATAAAAAGGTTTAAATATCTTGTATAATAGTGCATTGCATTACTTTAAGATTGCTTGTGTTCTTTTTGGTATGTCATAGGTGGTGTGAATTAAAATGTGTTGGATTACCTGTACCTCTATACAAGTTACTACTTTTAACTTCTCCCATAGACTCGAGCAATTTCATGTTTTTATTGCAACATTCTAGATCTCTTCTGGAAATCTACTCTTCTATTAAGCTAGTCTTAATTTAATGTCTTTTTTTAAACACATTATTGAATACCAGTGAAATGTGTTAAAGTGCTTTATATTTGAAGTTTATGTGCTAGTCATTACTACTTTCTGTTATGTTTCTTGTTAATACATTGTGAAATAAATGGCCTTGACACACAAATAAAGGTTTGGGGAAGCCACTCATATACTTAATTCCTTTAATTCCTGGCAGCAAAAGGCAAATATGGAGTAGAGTTGTGTACAGCATCGAGTCCAAGACAGAACTGAATACAAGGGGAGATTGATCGGTTTTTAAAGCAGGTTGGTGGAAGTGACGTCGTCGGTACGGGGACTGGAAGTGGGGTCGTCAGGACCCAGAAACCGGAAATGTTGTTGTCTGGCCAGAACTATTAGTGGCGCCTGTGGTATAGCGGGTCTGCGGCTTCCGAAAAAAAAGGCCGGGTTTTTTAAATCCGTATAGCCTCTGAGAGCACGATCGCACGACCACGGGGAGTTAGTGAGGTAATTGGAGTGAGTCGCACCTGCATGCATGGGTGCGGTCGTTCTTCATTGCCTCATTGGCTTCCTGCGGTGTGTGATTAAGGCACTGCGCCCACGGAGGTGCACGGGGATGTGTGTGTATATATACGGATTGACACCAGAGAAGGGGGAGGTAGGTAGAGAGAGAGAGAGAGAGAGAGAGATCGATTGATGGAGGTGAAGTAAATCGAGGTTAAAGTAAGTGAATGAATGGCAGCTTGGCAGGACGATCTGGCCACCTTGGATGAGGAGACACCATGAGCTGGGGCCCCACGCAGGAGCGTTAGTCAGTTGCGCTCTAGGGGCTAGTTCGCCCCACTGAAAACAAGCGAGTGGGGTGAGCAGAGAGGTGCCCTCCCGTGGGATCTGAGGAGCGACTGCGGGTGTGCGAAGGATCAAGTGAGGAGAGCTGACCTCGATGGTCTAGCAGTGACGTCCAAGGGGGCCAAGACGTAGGTTAGCTAAAGGAGCTCATGGCTGTTGGTCTCCGCCGGCTGCGAGCATTGGGTATTTTTATATTTCAGGTCTTAGACCCACTAAAATTAAACTTAAATGTTTTAGTTTTTTTAATATACAATTCTGCTAAACATATAGCAAAGAAATAATCATTAATTTCTTTGTTGCATTTGCAACTTAAAATTTTTTGTCATAATTCCTTCATTTCCTTTCCACATTAACAAAAAAACATAGATTATGAAAAGGGAATCAAACCTTATTATTATACACTTTATTATTTTTTTTATTGTCAGTGTCCAGAAAGTATTTCATATTTAAACAGTGGAGTTGCCGGCTATAGAAAAATATGTAATAAGTCTCACTAATGGTCATTTCTGTTCTTGAACATTTCACTTAATCTTCTATGAAAGATATTGGTTTAACAATTTTCGCTCAATACCCAGAAACTCCAGATGTGCTGGGGAGAGAGTGACGGAGGTGGGTCGGAGAATAATGAGAGAGAAATTGCTTTTTAACTTCTGCACATTTTAACCTCGGATTTTAATGGATTTATTTATTGGATGGTTTTTATAGACACTGGTTTTATGTAATATTTATTGGAACTTTGGACACTGCACTTTTTGTTTTGTGATTGTTTTAATAAAAGCACTTAACCACTTTTTGAATATATCCCCTGGCTTCATGTGAGATTTGTCCCCATTTGTCAGCTCATCTCGGTGACATTACTGACGGTGTTGGGTTCAGGGCCCCCATAAGGACGTTGGGAGCGTGAAAAGAACCCGCATCATCACAGCGCCGTCGGAATTAGACAGAATTTCCTGTGTCTGGTCTGCAGAGGTAAAAGAGAGAGGTTTACTGCACACAGTCACCCCCTGGCCTGGTGGGGAATTACCTTCTTTTGGTCCTTCTAGCTGCCTCCCATGTGCACATGTGTGACAACATTAAGTTTTTACTCTTTTCTTTAAATTTCTTAATGACAAATTTAAAGTTCTCAAGGACTGTCACAAGAATAACATGAAGACATCCAAAAGGTTTGGGTCATCCATCTGTATATTGTGCCCTGGCTGCAAAAGGTTGTTTTTTGATGAGTTGTATTCAGGTTTGAGTACAGATTAGAACTGTTTAGAGAGTGAGAATATAGAGGCTTTAAAGGCCTGGACTGGAAGTGACGTCATCAGGATCAGAACTGGAAGCGATGCCTTCAGGACCAGAAGTGACGTCATCAGTGGCACCGGTACCGGAAGTGATGTCATCAATGGTGCTGGAACCTAGCGGGATTTCCCGTGGATGGTCTGCAGAGGATTGAGAGAGAGAGTCCGCACAGCTTGCCACCCCCTGATCTGGTGTGGTACTATTATTATTCAGGCCCTTTAGCTGCCTCCCAATCGCACGTGTGTGACATGACGTATGCCCTATTACTCATATTTGACATATTTACTGGAAATTAATTTTTTTCATAATTGGAAAATTACCCTTTGCATCCCTTTTCTCTGTAGACTGGAACAGAATAAAGCATTTGTTCGCAATGAAATTAATAAAGTTTTAGAAGAGGAGCGTTCTGCTGCCAGTGAGAACATTACCAGAGCTGTACTGCGTGAGCGATTGGCTACAGAAGAAGAGCGGCTGAAAGCCAAAAAACTGGTAAGTACCTAAGATAACCTAGTCCTTGAAATGTTTATTCTTCTATTGATGTACTACTGATGTTCTCTCAAGCTTATACCTCCCTATTTGACTAGAAATTCTGAGTACAAGTGTTAGTATATATTAAATAAATAGCTGCAATATTTAAAAAATATAATTTCAATATTTAAGTAAACTGTATTAGGTTTTTTTTTCTTTCTACTGACTATGCATACCATGTGATGTAAATATAATTTTTAGAGACTTGTTTGTCATAATCAAGCACTTTAACACAACCAGATGAAAAACACATTAAAAAAAGGAAAAAAAACACCTAATGTTCAGGAGTGTTACTCATTTCATTTAATGTAATCTTATTCTTCTCTGGTTTTCTGAGTTATCATATGTATTTACACATTTTTGGAATTGGTACCTTTTGGAAATAATAAAACTACAAAGAGGATCTCAACTAAGTGCAAGACAGATTTTTATATTTCAGGTCTTAGACCCACTAAAATTAAACTTAAATGTTTTAGTTTTTTTAATATACAATTCTGCTAAACATATAGCAAAGAAATAATCATTAATTTCTTTGTTGTATGTGCAACTTAAAATTTTTTGTCATAATTCCTTCATTTCCTTTCCACATTAACAAAAAAATATAGATTATGAAAAGGGAATCAAACCTTATTATTATACACTTTATTATTTTTTTTATTGTCAGTGTCCAGAAAGTATTTCATATTTAAACAGTGGAGTTGCCGGCTGTAGAAAAATATGTAATAAGTCTCACTAATGGTCATTTCTGTTCTTGAGCATTTCACTTAATCTTCTATGAAAGATATTGGTTTAACAATTTTCGCTCAATACCCAGAAACTCCAGATGTGCCATTTGTAGTGTAGTAGCCGAATGCATCAAAGTCTAAAATATATTCTACAAATGTATGGCAAGCAGGGCAAAGATAACTTGACCAACTAATTCAGATTAAAAACACGAAATCATTTAACTTTGTAGATTTTGCCAACAATACGGAGAAAAATCTAAACATATATTTGACAATCTGTTTAAACCAAAGTGAAGGCTAACTTTAAAAAAAAAAAATATATATATATATAACCTAGTGTTAGTGGATTTGTAGTGGAAAGCTTGTGTTCATTGCATTTATCAGTGAAATGTAATAAAGACACAGATAGTATGAAAGGATGGTATAGAAAGTGGTATAAAAAAAAAATATTGTTTTATCATTTATAAGTATGCTTCTTTTTGCATTCTTTTGCAAGCGTGTTGTATTTCATTTAAGGCTTATTTCTCTAGTGATAGAAAAATGGGGTTACTTAAGCTTTAGGCACAAAAAACAAACCTTGAAGGTTTTTTTTAATGTTGGATTTTGGCTTTCAGTGATATCTAACAACTCCAGATATTGTTGCTTAAAATGATTTAAAATACAAATTCTCTAAAAATAAAAATGAAACACTAACTGGCTTTTGATAGCAGGTACCACCAAAGAGACTTTACAAATCAAACATTTTAAAAGAATGTCAAAGGTCAGACATTTGTTATACAAGAGAGACTGAAGCTCTCACAGTTAGTGTGAAAGTGACTGAAGAACAAGATTTTAAGTTGTTTAATACACTACAGACAAAGAGGACTGGTAAGAGGAACATGGTGTAATCCTCATTGATTTGTGCTTGAACTGTTATTGTTTTTGTGTATAATTTGTTAATCTATTTTTACAAAAAAGGTAGAACTTAAAATTTAAATGTATCAGAGGTTGGAAAAAATACTTTATATTAAATAGGATGTGAAAGCAAACTAATGTTTGCAATGTGCCTTATAATTATTTTTTCTCCTTTTCTGGCAAATAATTAATTATTTAACATCATTATAGTAAAGCAACAATGAAAGAAAATTCTGGCCTTTCTTTTAGTCTGTCCCCATGTCCTTTGTTGAGGAGACAATAGTCCTATTATTAACAATGGTTTTTGTGTCACATTAACAGACAATACGTTTTTAGAGATATTCAAGAAAAGGTACTGCAAACCTGGTCCTAGTTTGGCAATACAGGCAGTCCCCGGGTTACGTACGAGATAGGGACTGTAGGTTTGTACTTAAATTGAATTTGTATGTAAATCGGAACAGGTACATTATTTTAACAAATGCTATTGTTGACCAACTGTAACCAAGTGCTCTGCCAGTGAATAATGGAGTTTCACCTCTTTCTGACCTTTTTATTATTTCTACTTTATTTTCCATGGTGATTGTTTTTCTCTTCTTTACTATATCACCAGCACTTGCATCAGATTTGTGTTTCAGAGACATTGTTGAAGGGTGAAGGGTGCTACCATCTGGGAATATGATTCATTTAGATGGTGAGCCAGTGATCATTTTTTTTGTCTTCGACTAGCAGTGGTTTGCCTAGGTCAAACTCAATGTCTTGAATGTTATCTGAAATTGAATATTGGAACATAGTCATTTGATTCTGTAGAACAACTGTTTGTAGGGCAACCAGTTATGCTGAGATAGCATTCCATGGTAAGATTTACCACTATCATTAATGCTTTTAGCGTGTTGTGAAATTTGTGAAAGTACCACACCATTGCCTTGCACCCAGTGTGGATTTGGCTTTTAGTTGCAGATTGGATAATTGTTTCCATTTTGTAAAGGGGTGACTGTGGCAATTTGGAATGAACAGTCAAAAATAGTTTGAAAATAGCAAGTTTTGAACCTTCATTTGGGCAGACCTGGATAAACCTTCTGTCCATGGACAAGGTAGGTGCAATTAAGAACAACTTGTATCTCAGCCCAACAAAGTTTTTTTTTTTTTTTTTTTTTTTTTTTTGAGCTTGGGCAGTTCTGGGAAAGCTTGTATCATAGTAGTAGAAGATGCCTGAACTCAGTTTGGTTTCCCTTCTAGTTTCATTCCTGTGGTAATAGTTAGGAGTATGTGGTGCGTGGCCTGTTCCACCTTGGAGCCAGGAATTTTTTTTGCTTTACTATAGCCCTGTCTCTAGGTTCTAGGGTGAGTAGCCTTTACCTGCAGGAAGAAAGACTTATTGTTTTTATTTATTATTAGGCAGTAGTGCAACATTTCATCTGTAATTGTTGAAAATGTTTGGGGACCTAAGAGGGGAGGGAAAGAGTTCAGTTGTTTCAGTGGTATTCTCAATAATAACGCATGAGGTGTCCGGCCCTATAGTTTTTTTGAGTTCCCCTTATAGACATTAATGCTAGCTTACCTCGGCAGACACTATTCTAGCTAATCAAATACTCATATGATTTCAATAGTAACTTAACTAGGTTTCACTGTTAAATACATAGTTTATTACATTTCACATTGAAAATATAAACATTGCTTATGACATAAGGGAAGGATGGGAAGGGAAATCAATATAACACATACATTAGATACCTTATAATTCAGTCTGTTTGCATTTAGTAAACCTTCAGGACAGTTAGTATGTCATACTACTACAAAGGCTAACCACATGTTGAAAATAGAGGTTCTGTACCTTATCAGTGTAAATTTCAAGAAAACAGTCAATTCAATAAATACACGTTTATGCTTAAAACATTGATTTCTTTACCCTTAACTTATTGTTAAAACTAATTCATGCTGTTATCAGTGATATCCAAAATCATCCATGCATCTGTCAGAGCGATGATTCTGTAGAAAAAGAACAGTCTACATTTCTGTTGGTTGAACATTTTCTCATGTCTTTTTTCTAATATGTACAACATGTACTTGCTAAAGAATTATTATTTGCTGCTAGAGCTTATCTTGGTGAGATCTGGGCACAAGGCAGGTAAATAACTATACAGAGCACCAGTTGATCGCAGTGTGCACACATATACACACTAGAGTCAATTTACCCTGGCCATTCCACCTGACTTACATTTCTTTGGACTATGAGAGGAAACGGAATCACCAGGAAGTTTCCTACATGGACTTGGGGAGAGCAATGCATGCTGGAAGCACGATGACTTACACCTAGATCTCCTTGTTCCCAGGCAGTAGCATTAACATTGTCCCTTTTTGTGCTTTGTACTGATTAAAAAAATGTTAAACCTTGTGACAGTTGGACTGGCATCCCAGCTGGGTTGTACCCTGTCACCTTACTTGGCAGGGAGGCCAGTATAATGAATGGTCAGGACAGAACATGCGAAAAAACAATTTTCCCCTGGGCATTAACAAATTATATCCCCCCCCCCCCCTTTAAAAAAATTCTCCCTCCCAACCATGAGGTGGATATGGAGGGACACTGTGCCAGCTAGTGCTCCAGGACTGGCATCCTGACAGTAATGGATGGGAATCGTTAAAGGTCAGAAAGGTGGGACAGTGGAAGACTGTCTCCATATGCTGGTCGGCACCCCATGTGGAGGGGTGGCAGCATTCCATTGTGGCAGGCTATTGTTGATGGTCATTGATAAACGCAGTTTTGCAGGAAATTGTATTATTGTGACTGTAGACAGGTAATTAGTACATAAAATGGAAATTTATGGTATAAATATAATTTCACCCTGTATCATATCCTGTCAAAAGTAGCTTCATTCAGATTAGAATGTAATTCTTTGATCTGTAATCTTATACCATTACAGAGTTTTGGAGGGTTTAGATCAAAAGCTTTACTTGAACTCCTTACATTGCATTGAAGATTCCAGGGTGCACTATTACGTGGCCTATAGAATTAATTCAGTGTTAAGGGCATTGTACAGAAAATAACAGATGAAAAGAATAAAATGAACAATGTGCAGTGTCCATCTCCCCTGTCCGTGGGGGACCATTTTACTGAGCTGTGCAGTCATTTAACCAAGGCATGTTGTCTCTCATTTCTTGTGTTGTACCCAGGGCTTGAAGTGTTTCTGATTTGTGATTTAATGTGAAGTGGTGTATTGTGGTCTGACCTGCAAGGGGACGTAGCAGCTCTCCACAATATTGTATTCACTACCTGGAGCCCCCTCTTACTCCACCAGATTCTTCAAAGTATATTTATTAATGCGCCTTTTGATTATCCAAGGGGGCAAACATTGCCCCACTCCTTCAAGTTTGTGCATATTTTATACCAAGTTGTGAGGAATAAGTAGAAGCCAGCAGAAAGAGGGAGTATGGCATTTGTCCAAAGACACAGCTTACTAAGTATATCTTCTTTGAACTTCACCAAACTTTCATTCTTCTTTCTGGTAGTGATGTTCATTTGTATAAAGCGACAGCCCCATTTCTCCTCACTGTTTCTTCTTTTCTTTCTTGACACTTAGCTGAAAAAAGACATGGTGCATAAGAATACCCCCACTTGCTACAGCATTATTATCAACAAATAAAAAAGCATGGCTCGGCAAATTTTCTTTTCCTATAGCGCCACCAAATTTAAATCAAATCAGTCAAAGCATTTTTTAAATTATGGGGCTATTTCATTTCATTTAGTTCTCCTGCTCTGTCAGGAACCAATATTTGTGAGTTAGACTGCTTCATACAACAAGTGAGTGTTGTAATGTAGCACTGACACATTCACTAAGCATGATTACACTGGCGTATTGGAGGCACTTGCATCATATGAGCCATTCAAAGTCTGTGTTTTTTGGAGTCTGATCCCTAACATCATCTTTTAAAAAGTTGAAGAGTAATATTGAACCTAAAATTACTTAACATTTTCTGTGTGTTTTACTTACAAAATGAAGAGAATCATCCTTAATTTGGAATTATTTTTTCATTAACAACTGTTTTGATCAAAAAAGTATAGTGTGAAGAATGTTAAAGCAAATCAACAGCAAACTTTTATGTAACCTTTGCAACAATGTAGTTCATTATGGTGAGGGTGCATTAAAGATAAGGTAGCAGCACTCAGCTTGGTAACATTAGGTGCATGGTACATACTGGCGCTAATAGAGCTGCCACGGTTTTTGGATGCACTCATTCTGTATGTATATTGAGTGGTTAATATGTGTTTTTTGTCGACTTCAAGAATTACTTTTACTCGTGAAAAGCTTTTGAACATATGGGACTTGCATCCAATGAAACTATGGTGTGATTAGGGAGATTCACCGTAGAAGTTTTCCCTGTCTGCCTGCAGGAATGCTGACCCTCAAATCAAGCCAGGTAAATGGGTTGGTGCACTGGAGAAATCGGAGGCTTTCATGCTTTGCTCCTGGCTATCTGCCTTTCAAACGGTCACTCGTTTGTAAACAAAATGGACAAGTTGGCGTTACTGTTTAGGATTAGCAAAGATTTTGCTCATATTTATGCCTTCTGTTTTACTGAAACATGGCTTGAATTGGATATACTGAACAATGCTGTTCAAATAGCAGGTTATTCAGAGTAGACCGTAACAGTGGACTTTGTGGCAAATCAAGAGGTGGCATTGTGTGCATGTTTATAAACAACAGTTGGTGCAGGGATGTGTCCAAAATTCTTTCTTTTTCTTCTGCTGATTTAGAAGCTCTTGTCATTCATTGCAAGCTATTCTATCTACCAAGGGAATTCCATTTTGTTATACTGGTTGGTATTTACATTCCTCCTGTTGTGAATGCTCAATTGAAACAACAGTTCCTACCTGATTAATTTCATTATTTGGAAAATAAATTCCCCAATTCTCTCTTTTTCATTGTTTGGGATTTTAACCACAGTAAATTGAAGACTATCTGCCCAGATACCATCAACTGCCCCACATATGAGGGCGGAACATTGGATCACCTTTACACCAACATTAAAAGGGGCATTTTGCCATTTCTTCCATGCACCTCTTGCCAAGTCATATCATGCCATGATTATGCTTGTTCCCAGCTATAATCAGAAACTGGAACACTAAAGCTCACCAGGACTATTGGCAGCAGATTGACTTCTGAGGCTGTTGGAAGACTGAGGGACTTTTTAAGCTACACGGATTAGAAAGCCATGGAAGACTGATGTAGCAGCATAGGAATATGCTGATTTTGTAACATCAGCTAAATACATTTTTTTGCCAGTTTGATAGAAACATATGCCCTTGCTTGGACTCTGACCCTCTTCCTTCTGTGTCAACAGTCCCCCTCTCTCCCTCTCACAACAATTTCAATGTCGCCACCCACCACCCTTCATTGAAGTCCAATTCACCTTCTTCAGCTTTCCTTCCCTCCAGTCATTCCTGTCCACTCCACCCTATACTTTCTGTGAAGCAAGAAGGGGTACAAAAACTTTTCAGGAAACAGAACATTAGGAAAGCAGCTGGCCCAGATAGACTCTAATCTGGTACTCTTAGACATTGTGCAGACCAGTTAGCACCCGTCTGACATATTCAACACTTTCTTGCAGCTGGGCAAGGTTTCAGACTGTTTTAAGGTAGCCGCTATCATTCCATTTCCCAGGAAGGAAAAAATCTCTCAACTTAATGACTATAGGTCAGTTGCTTTGATTTCAGTGGGTATGAAAATATTCAAATGTCTTATGCTTTCCTACAAAGTCACTGACCCTCTCCTTGATCCACTTTAGTTCGCATATAGGACAGATTGCTCAGTGGAGGATGCAGTTAGTGTATGCCTCCACTATATTCTTCAACACCTGGACTAGCCTAGCACCTGTGTGGTGTTTGTGGATTTCTCCTCAGCCTTCTATACCATTGTTTCAGAGTTGCTCCAGAGTTAACTAATCCAGTTAGGTGTACCATATGGTATTTGCCAGAGGATTATGAGTTTCTTGATGGGTAGGAAGCAGTATGTGAGACTGGGCCCTTATGTGTTGGATCCAATGTCAATTAGCATAGGCTCCTCCACGGCGGTGTTCTTTCACCCCTCTTGTTTTCACTTTATACAAATGACTGTAGATCCATGGACAGTTCTGTAAAAATCCTAAAGTTTGCACATAACACATCCATAGTAGGTCTGATTTCAAATAATGATGTCTTCCTATAAAAGAGAGGTGGGCATTCTTGTAGAATGGTGTTCTTGTAACAAATTGGAGCTCAGTGGTATTAAGGTAGTGGAAATGAAGTTTGATTTCCAGCAACAAGTCACTAACTATCCACCTTTGGAAATTAATTGCCAGACTGTGTCTGTGGTTCAGTTATATAAATTTCTAGGGTCTGCTTTCATCAAGACATTAAAATGGGACAAGCCCGATCATCAAGATATCTAGGCAGAGTTTGTTCTTCCTTTGCCAGCTTAAAAAGCTTGGCATATCAAGGCATATATTGTTAAATTTTTACTTGGCCATCATTGAGTGTATTGTGACCTCCTCTCATCAGATTTTGGTTTCCTTATGCCTGCTCTCTTTCTAAGACTCGGATACAGCAGGTGATTTGTTCAGCTGAGAAAATCTTTGGCTGTTGCCTTCCAACTATTAAAGATCTGTTCGTTGCCATAATGAAAAAGAGAGCAAGAAAGATTGCAGCGGACTTCATCCACCTACATACTTGCTCTTCTTGTACTATTTGATATCTGTATTATTTTGTATAGTTTTTCCATTTGTTTGAGTTAACTATTGAATTTGTAATTGTTCAAGAAATTGTATTTGTATAGTGGTTCACACAGTGTCAGGTTAATGGAGAGTTGTGTTGATTTGGTAATGCCTTGTATCTCATGTTTTGCAGCTAACCAGAGTCAATTCTGGTATGGTTCACAGACTAGCAATAAAGTGATTCTGATTCTGATAATTAATTGTTCCCGTGATAGAGCAGGTCTCTATCTAGCAGTCAACCAAACGCAAATTCAGATAATAGAAGCCAATGGGTTTTATTTATCAAAAGACAATGCTAGAATTAAAACAAAAACTTTTTAAACAAAAATCAACATTGAAAACAACAGATACGTCATTCGCTCCCACAGTTGTTTTTTCTGAAGTTGGACTGCCTTTACTTTATTCCAAAGCAAAATGGTGTGATGGTGCGGGTCAGCTCCTTGCTCCCTCTTCTGTAATAGGAGCCTCTTGAACCCGACACCGTCAGTATTATAAGCAAGATGAGCATGGCAGTTGAGGACAAAATACACCAAAGGGACAGTGAAAAGTGCAAGTGCTTTTATTAAAAACTCAACAAAAACAAGTGTTCAAAAAGTGCAGTGCTCAGAAGTTAACTAAATATATAATCCATAAAAATGTGCACGTGCACTTAAAATGCTGCCTCTTTAAATGAGTCACGTGCCTTTCGTTACAATAACATTTGAAAAATCCGTAATTTTAATAAACAACCAAGAAAAGTAACATTGCAACAATTCACGCTATGAACTGAAAAATTAACATTTGAAAAATCCGTAATACAGTAATCCCTCCTCCATCGCGGGGGTTGCGTTCCAGAACCCCCCACACTTTCTGACTGCATTTCTAAACAACTAACTAAATATATTTAATATTACAGCCTAATTGTAAATGCAAACATGCCATGACAAAATAACTTCAGTGTTTTAACATGTTTTTTCTTTTAACTGCAATACAGTAATCCCTCCTCTATCGCGGGGGTTGCGTTCCAGACCCCCCCGCGAAAGGTGAAAATCCGCGAAGTAGAAACCATATGTTCATATGGTTATTTTTATATATTTTAAGCCCTTATAAACTCTCCCACACTATTATAAACATTTCCCGCACAATTATACAGCATAAACCTTTTGTATTCTCTTAGATATTACGTAAGATTCGTTGAAATTATGTATGTAAACACAGTTTATATACAGTAAAACCTAAATATTATTTTAAAGATATCGAGCATCTCCGATATCACATATGTTACAGCCATTACGACAGACAGGCCACCAGCAATAAATACGTACAATGCAAGAAAAATTGTATACAGTAAAATGTGTACAGTGACACTAAACTATGTACATTTAATAAGTACTGTACGTAGATAATTAATTATGGTTACTCACCAACAATGACACGACGACTTGTTCAATATCGATGAGTTTAATTTTACTGCACAACAAAGGATAGCATTACAGCTCTTCTAAAGGAGCCTCTTCAGGCGACTGTGTAGCACAGCTGTTGTTCTTCTTCCAGCACTCTTCAATCCAAATCCCTAAAGCAGATTCCATCCAGACTACTGCCTTATCACGTCCACTTGCAACTCGTTTTGCGCCCTGATTAAAGGACACTGCGGCCGTAGATCTTGTATGCTTTTCCACCTTTTTAAATAAAAAGAATCGATGTCCTGCAGCAGTGTAGCTGTTCCCTTCCTTCAACATATCCAAAACTTTTACCTTTTCTGCAATCATTTGCATCTTCTGCTGGTGCTTGGACACGGCCTCTGAAGCATTAGCACGTTAATGATGAATGAGTGAGATGAGACTTCCTGGTTAATGCAACACTCCGTCGCTGAGCCAATCAGCAGCACACAGGAACTTAACTGCGTGCTCTGATTGGGTAGCTTCTCAGCCATCCGCCAATAGCATCTCTTGTATGAAATCAACTGGGCAAACCAACAGAGGAAGCAAGTACCAGAAATAAAAAGACCCATTGTCCGCAGAAACCCGCGAAGCAGAGAAAAATCCGCGTTATAAATTTAGATATGCTTACATATAAAATCTGCGATAGAGTGAAGCCGCAAAAGTTGAAGCGCGATATAGCGAGGGATTACTGTACAAAAACTAACCATAAACTAACCTTGCATGAGTCGAGTTCTGGTATGAAGGAAGTGAGGAGGAACTGGGTGGAGAGGAGATTACGGTTTTGAAGTAAAGTCTGTGACGATGTGGGTTTGCTGCATGCTCCCATCTCGCTTCCGGGAGCCCTTAAACCCGTCACTGTCAGTAATGTTACTGATGAGCACGACAGTGAGGCACTACAATGGAGCAATCAGATGGTGCAAAATGTGGCAAGTGCTTTTATTAAAATCAACAAAACAATCAAAAACAATGTCCAAATTAAATAAAGTGCAGTGCTTTCAGAATCCTTCAATAAATAACTAATCTCATGAAAACAGAAGTGAAGTGGAGGTTAAAGTCCAATAGAAAAAATCTTCATTTAACACAACGAGGTCAAAACAATGCTTGAAGCAGTTTCTTTAAAACAAGCCCGGTGCATTCTTTAACTGCCTTATGCGGCCAGCCGTCCTTCCTCTGGTCACTCCAGCTCCTTGATCGCTCAGCTGGAGCGACCGCTTCCTTCTGCCCCACCAAGTATCGACCAAAACATCCCTGCTTGGGCTCACTGCCCAGCTGCCTGCCTGTGAGTGCTTGCTCACACCGGTTCTTTCCACACTGCTTCCTGCTTACTTCCTCACTCCGCAACCTCCGTCTTTCTTTTCTTTTTCCTCCCTTTAGCTGCCTCGCGCTGTAGCAATCAACCACGACGCCCCCTCGCTAAGCTGCAAGCGCAGCGATTATTTATTTAAAACTGGCCACTTGACGTGACCGATAACAATGTACTGTACAGGGAGAGACTGAACACGTGCGTAAATCACTGGCGCGTACGAACCGGAAGGGAAACGAAATAGAGCACAAAGAGTTCACAGCGAATGCACAGGGAGAGACTGAACACTGCGGAAATCATCGGCGCGTACAAACTGGAAGGGAAACTGGCTTGTTCGTCACCCGAGTGTGTGGTCGTGAACAGATGTAAAAGTTTGACGAACTTTTTGGTTGTAGCCCGATTTGTACGTGGTCCGAGACGTTCATGACCCGAGGTTCCACTGTATATTATCATATGTCTTCAGCTTGCCATATGTTAATGCTACTATTGTTGTTGTTTACATGTCTATATGATAGAATTTTCAGGTCATGTTTAAATTAACGTCCTGATCTTGCATTACTTAGTACTATCTAAAAAATTTTTACGCAGTGTCACATGTCCATAGGAATCACCTGAAAGGCTCAGGTAAGACCAAGAATAATTCTCTGCAACAAAAGGCTGTGCTGACGTTAACAATGTCTCCCCTTCTTCTCCAGAGCTCCAAACATTTCCCTGGAGATGAAGCCTAGCCCCACCCCTGACACATGTTTCAAGCTATGCCCCCTTTAGGCAGAGTCCTGTATAAACTGGTGGTCTAATAAATGGAGGTCAGCATTGACTGCAACAGTAGTCAGTAGTTTATTTTTAAAAGCCAGAGAACAGAATTGAACAGTGCATCAGCATTTCTTTTTCTTTATAGTTTTTGTTGAAACCTTATTAAATGGGGTTTCACTGAGTTGGTGCCCACTATTTTTATTTCATAATAATTTCCATCCATCCATCCATTTCCCAACCCGCTGAATCCGAACACAGGGTCACGGGGGTCCGCTGGAGCCAATCCCAGCCAACACAGGGCACAAAGCAGGAACCAATCCCGGGCAGGGTGCCAACCCACCGCAGGGCACACACAAACACACCCACACACCAAGCACACACTAGGGCCAATTTAGAATCGCCAATCCACCTAACCTGCATGTCTTTGGACTGTGGGAGGAAACCGGAGCGCCCGGAGGAAACCCACGCAGACACGGGGAGAACATGCAAACTCCACGCAGGGAGGACCCGGGAATCGAACCCAGGTCCCCAGATCTCCCAACTGCGAGGCAGCAGCGCTACCCACTGCGCCACCGTGCCGCCGTCATAATAATTTGAATATCTATAATTTACTGAATTACACAAACAGATGCAGATACAAATTTTTAATATGTGCTGTATATTTGTTATAAAAATAAAAAAACAATAAACTTTTTTTTCTTTTCCCATTAATACAAAATTGAACAATTTCATGTCAACAGTTGTTAAGTGATTCCCAGCAAAATGAAGGTTCTACTGTACTGTTAGTATACAGAATACATTATATGCAATTCGTAAGACAAAACACATATTTCATTGTGATGCTTTTAATTGAAATGAATATTCATATTAATTGTCAATTATTTTTCTCCTAATTGTGCAGCCCTAATTAATAGCAGCTCACCCCCACAGTTAAATGTTCTACTTATACTCACCTTACATGTAAAATGCACAAAAATAAGAACATTTACACTTTCCAAAAGCAACACTCTATGAACATCCAAAGTGACACACACACTCTGTCTCCACAACTTGCAGCATCTTGTTTCTGAGATGCGTTGTCTCCTTTAACATCTTTTGACAATTATAAACATTTTCTCAAAGTATGACCATTACTTTAGAAGAAGATGTTGCACATGTATGAATATATTTTTAAAGGTAAAAATTGTTGTATCAAATATTTTACATATTCAAAACAATTGTTTTTCCAAAATTAATTCTGAGCACTGTCAATTTAAACCAAAGAATTGTCTAATTTGGTACGTACAATATATCTGCTTAACAATTTAAATGAAGTCAGCATTATTTTGATATCACAGTATTTTGCCACAAATTTCACCTTTCCACTTATGAAAAACTTAATTATTAAAGAAAATGTTTTATTTACAACACCTAAATCCAGCCACACTCAATAACAGTCCAATGGCCCAAATGTCACACAGCTTAAAAAGCTAGAATCTTTTGTAACAGTTAACATTGTGCACTATTCAACATAGATAATTAGTACAGTCCAGTTTATAGAAACGTAAAGATCCCTGAATATCTGTAAATTTTAAAAATGAAAAGATTTTTATCGTTATTTAAGAACTTCTTATATATAAATTCTACAGAAGACAATAAAGAGGTAAATGTCATATCTCATCATCCAAATAGTGAACGGCCTGCCGAATGGAGTCTTGGATACACAGAGAAAAGAACAGATAGAAAATGTTTTCCTTCCATTGTATACCCCATTTTTCTGAATATATAATAAAAAGCACTGTATTAGTACTCTTTAGAATGGGTATTTTACGAATGACACCCTTGAGTGAATGTGTCGCAAGGGATGCAGTTGCACTGTTGAATTATTCATTTCAATTGGAAGATGATTTTGAACTTGTATTATACACTGGTCTAGCTAGTTGAGTTATTTAACTGAAACTGGAATCTTGTAAACTTTTTAAATGTATCTAGATAAGAATTGGGCACAACAAGCTTATGGACTTTGTTTCCTTTTCTCATTTATCAGACTTTTTACTTTTTCAGTCTGAGCGTTTTCAGTGCAGACTTTAGTTTGCTATTCACCACCACTATCAAATAACTCTTACAAGGAAGATATTTCCCAGTTCTTAATCAAGTTGACACCTGGCATGATGTGTATATTAAATATTTTTATTAAATAATACATTATGTGGGGTAATTGCTATAGTTGAGTGTTTGTTTTATACCTGTATCAGCTATTTGTATGCAGAGGACTAAAATGCATGCACGAAAACAAGTCATTTTTCTGCTCAATGATGGTAACTAAAGAGATGTCCAGATACCAGCCTGCCATTGTAGTAGTATCCCTTTTGGTCTTTTATTGTTTAATATAACTGTATCCTAAACACTTATTTCCCAAAGGCCTTTGAATTTATATGCAGTAATCAGCTTATGGACTGAAGACTCAAGATCTTGACTAATAATGACCTTAAAGCATGTTGAGCTGTTGTCATCAAATCAATAAATGTTATAACATGTTTTACGAGGTAAATAAAGCCATCGGCATATTTTTCAATCAAAATAATGTAATCAGCTGTTGGCGAAGAATGAAGGAGCTTCATGTTTTTATGGATTAGATCTTCTTTTCAGAAAGAAATTTTTAAGCCAACATTGTATAATTTGATTAATGTTTGCCATCAAGTCTGATATTCTGTGGCTTTGCTTTGCCTTAAAGCAGTTGTGATAACAAAGAATTACACTTGTCAAACTATTTCAGTCTAGACAATGTAATACACACTTTATGCTTGGCAATGCATATTACATTTTCAAATCCCACTGTTGTGTCGGCTTTTCTTCTGCAGTTCCAAAAAGGAACACAAAAAGTCTAAAGCTCATTGGCTCATTTATTTTTTTGTCCTGGTTCATGCCTTCTTTCTGATGTTAATACATTTGCTTGGCCACCAGTCTGCAGTTGCTTTGGAAAGAAAGTGACTCTGCCATTGCTTCATAATAAACAAATACACAGAAAGAGATTAAAATCTAGGGCAGTTTATGTCAGTTAGCAACAGTTTAAGCCTGAAACAAGATGTCATAAATATGCATAGCTTTCGGATCAGACCTTGAATTTCATCTTGGGATAGTGAATATCACACATTTTAATTAAAAAATCCCTGCTGCTGTTTAAAGCTTGATATTACTTACTCCATTACCAAGTTTAGACATAAAAATGGTTAAATGTGATAGTATGGCCAGTCAAGCAATGATTAATGGCAAGGTTATTTATACAACCCCATTTCCAAAAAAGTTGGGATGCTGTGTTAATGTAAATAAAAACAGAATGCAATGATTTGCAAATCTCATAAACCGATATTGTATTCACAATAGAACATAGAATATATAACAAATGTTTAAAGTGAGACATTTTACTATTTCATGAAAAATATTGGCTCATTTTGGATTTGATGGCAGCAACACATCTCAAAAAAGTTGGTACAGGGCAATAAAAGGCTGGAATAGTAAATGGTACTAAAAAGAAACAGCTGGAGGGAACATTTTGTAACTATTTAGGTTAATTGGCAACAGGTCAGTGACATGATTGGGTATAAAAAAAAGAGCAACTTAGACTACCGGAGTCTCTCAGAAGTAAAGATGGGCAGAGGTTCACCAGTGTCCAAAAATCTAAGTCTACACATTATGGAGCAATATTGAAATAATGTTCCTCAACGTTAAATTGTAATATCATCAAAAGATTCAGAGAATCTGGAGAAATCTCTGCGCAAGGGACAAGGCCAAAAATCTATTTTGGATGCCTGTGATCTTCGGGGCCTCAGGCAGCACTGCATTAAAAACAGGCATGACTTTGTCATAGAAATCACTGCATGGACTCACGAACACTTCCAGAAATCATTGTCTGTGACATGCACAAATGCAGGTTAAAGCTGTATCATGCAAAGAATAAGCTATATGTGAGCATGATCAAAAAACACCGCCATCTTCTCTGGCCAAAGCTCATTTAAAATGGTCTGAGGCAAAGTGCTTAGCTGCTTGTTGGCTTGTGTCATGAAGCTATTGCATTGTCTCTTTTACTTTTTTCATTGCAAATCATCTCATTAAACTAGCACTTGAATAGCATGTCAGAATTGCTGCTGTTCATTTATTTTTAAATCAGTGCTTTGTTATAAGAAAAGTGCAATTGGATTCACTTTATTTACAAGTAGGGCTGGTGCAGTGCAGTGGGCACCACCAAAATAATAAAACAAGTCCACCTTCGATTTGCTGCTCTTTTACGTAGTTCACTATTCTCATACTGTCGCAGTCTTGCTAACTGACTGGTCCATTATTTGTCTTGATACTTGACAAGACAGAGAGCCATAAAAGCAGCCATGAAAAGGAGCATAAATCCTTATATTACACACATGCCAGCACTACGCCATGCTACATCATTATTAATATTTTTTCCTTTTTTTTTTTCTTTCTTAAACTGGTTAGACTACAAAGCATGAAGCACAATGTTGCTTGGGTCCCATTTTATAGTGCCCAGCTAGTGTACTGTGATGTGTCTTGTTGCTGCATGGACAACTGTGAGGAATAAGAGGCAGGGCTTTAGTGGAGAGCAGGGTATTGCTAGCGCCAGGGGCCGAATGAGGAGTAGCAGGGGCAGTGTCGAGTGGGAGGGACTACAGTGTCGAATAGGAGTGACTTTAATGTCATACTATTCATAAACAGTATTATAGCATACACTGGCACAAAATGACATTCCTCCGAACCTTGGTGCAATATACACACAACCAAATAGAACATATACAGTATAATATAAAAAAAGGATAAGAGCAGGACAAGTAAGAAACTATACTCAAGCTATACCACACTATACTATACTTATTGATTAATTAAACAATGAATAGATTAGATAATTTGATGTAATTATAGATTAATGATAACAACTGACAATAAGACACAATAGTAACAATGTACAAGTATTGTATATCATTCAGATCAACTACTAGAAGTAGATGGACAGCACAGAGTTCAGAGTCCTTACAGCCAATGGGTAGAATCTGTTGCAGAAGCGGTTTGAATACTACAATACCTTCTAGATAGAAGTAGGATAAAGAGACTGTGGGAAGGGTGGGAGCAATTCTTCACACAGCCATAGGCTTAATGAGTACAACACTTAATCAAAATGTCTTCAATGGAGGATAGAGAGATCACAGTGATCTTTTCTGCTGTGTGCACTATCTGTTGTGGGTCCTTGCAGTCGGAGACACTGCAGTTCCTAAACCACAGAGAAGGGATTTATGTAATCTGCTTTCACAAGTCAAGATAACTTGCACATATTGATCCTGTCTGCTAGGCTTAACTTTATTGTCTAATTTAATTGGAAATATCTAAGCTGGCCTTAGTAAAATTTAGTCAGTTAGTAGAATTAAAGATCTTGGTATGGATCTTAGTCTGGCTATTCTTGGTATAGGTCTGTATTTTGGGAACATGGCATAACTCTTCCTGAAGTGAATCCTGTCAATTCGGTTTAAATTGTATATTTAAATTGTACATTTTCCCTATTATATATAGCATAAGCTGTGAAATCTTCAGAATATTTTGACAACTTCATGTGTGGCAAACTTTTATTTTGGAAACTTCGTCCTACCTATCAATTATGTCCTCTCCCACTTGACCTTTGACTACTGGCTAAAGAAATACATATTTGTTGGTGGAGCCCTGGGGAAAGCAGTTTTTGTGAGGATATAGAAAACATATGTAGGAAGAGTTGTGTGAGGAAGGCGAGGAATAAGATTGCGCTTTTGTGCTAAATGGGCTTTGCAGTTTAAACTTAAGCATCTAGTCATCAGTATCACTAATAAAAATAATTTACATTTATTTAATGCTAGTAGACGGAAAACAAGATGGCAGTGCTGATTTTTCCCTTTTATAGTGTGCAGCTGCATGGTATTTTGATAGATCTTATTTTGAAACAATAGCTGCCCAATTGCTGCTTGGATTTTTTTTCCCTCTTTTTAGATGTTAGTGAGTAGGTGATTGTTCTTGTGCTGGCTGCTGCTGCAGCCATTACCTTAACAGTAAAATATGAAAAAGCAAGTACAAACGTAATTGCTACGGCCACCATCGTTAACCAAAGTTCGCATATATTCAAATATTTACTTATTTTTAATTTGAATATTTAAACCTTGTTTTTTGGCGAGTTTGACAGCCCTAGTAAGGCTTATGTTATTTGGAGTAATTTTATATCCTATAGTGTATAGCCTTTGTGAAAAAAGTTCAAAAGTTAAATGTTAGTTATCTGCAAATAAATGTTTTATTTGAATATGCCATATTTAGATATTTTATGTAACATTTGCATTCTATTTCTATTATATTTAGTGATCAATTTTTATAATTATTCTGTGGTTTGTCAATTTATAAGCTAAATACTGGATATCAGTAAATATCATTCTATTGATTACAGATTTTTGCAATATTTAGGTGCTGCTTCTGAGCCAGAAATCACAGAATTTAGGATAATTGTTCTATTTTTGATAGTTCAATGCTATGTGCGAATTAAAAATATAATATAAAGGCATCCTTGCATTAGAATTTAAAGCAGATAATATTTTGATGGTATCTCATGTGGTAATGCATGATCATGTTTTTTGAATCTGTTACATAGTGAATATTGAACTGAAGCATGACTTTAAAAAATATCGCATATCAAAATGCAGTATGATTTGTTCATTTTAGCTGGCACATTATATATACTGTTTTGATCTATGGACTTGGGCCAGGTCACAAGTCTATGCTTATTCTGATTGGTCTTTTGTTAAATATATATAAATACTCCACACTACCTGGTGGTCATCTGTTTTATATTCTGTAATGGCAGCAGCAGTCAAAAAATAGTATTGGGGCACCACGACTTTTCACAAATAACTTCTGCATGTTGTGTTACTTTCTGCTGGGTAACTTGACAAAATTCATGCTGTTTGTTTTTTGGTACTTCTAGGACTAGATGGATATTATATATAAAACATACATCTGGCGCCGCCGTGAGTGGCAGCCTTTTCAGCAGCTCCGTGTATGACTGTATATGTATGTGTACTTTTCTACTTTTATTTTTCTATTTTTATTTATTGATCACTCCTATTACTTTATTTTATGTGGATTCGTTCCCGGGACACACTTACTTTTACAACGTGGGCATGGATTTTTACACGCCGAGACTCGCCTATTCAAGTACTCAACTTAGTGCGCTGAGAACAAATGCCAGTGCCGGTGTGGTTCCCTATTTACCCGACGAGGTAAGAAGGCGGTATCGTGGCAGCAGAGCCGGCACTAAGCTAAAAATGAAGCGGCTTGCGAGAAAGTGGCGTTTCAAGCCTTCGGTGCCTTCTGTGATTCTGGGGAATGTAAACTCAATCTCAAATAAGATCGACGAACTGGCTGCGCTGGTGAAAAATGTCAGGACCTACAGAGAATGCAGTTTGTTGTGTTTTTGCGAAACCTGGCTAAATAACACCATCCCAGATGCCAACGTGGAGCTACCCGGGTTTAGCACAGTTAGAGCGGACAGAGATTAAGTACCTGTGGGAAGCACAAAGGAGGAGGACTCGCTCTCTATGTTAATACACGGTGGTGTAACTCTGGACATGTTAACGTCAAAATCTCCACTTGCTGCAGGGATATCGAACTGTTGGCCGTAAGTTTACGTCCCTACTACTTGCCCAGAGAGTTTGGACATGTCATTGTTGTCATCGTGTATATCCCTCCTCGGGCGGACGAGGAGTCAGCGAGTGACATCATCCATTCTGCTGTTGCTAAGTTACAAACGCAGCACCCTGAGGCGCTTGTGCTAATCGCTGGAGACTTTAACCATGTGACGCTGGACAAAACATTACCTGCATTCTCCCAGTATGTGGACTGTAACACCCGGGGAAATAAGACTATTGATTTACTGTATGCAAACGTTAAAGACGCATACAGCGCCTCCCCGCTGCCTGCGCTTGGGAAAGCAGATCATAACCTGGTTCTGCTTCAGCCTCACTATAAACCAAAAGTGAGAGTCCTACCTGTAACCACACGATCATTCAGGAAGTGGACCCCAGAGACTGAGAATACTCTGAGAGAATGTTTTGGAACTACAGACTGGGATATCCTGCAGGGATCTCATAATGAGAACATTGAGGAAGTTGTTGACTGCACTACTGACTACATCAACTTCTGTATGGACATTGTAGTTCCAGTAAGAACAGTATGCTGCTATGCTAACAACAAGCCATGGATTACAAGTGACATCAAGGGCCTTTTGAACCAGAAGAAAAGGGCTATTAAAGACGGTGATCAGCATGAGCTCAAGCGCATGCAGAAGGAACTCCGAGTCCAGCTCAGGGCGGCGAAGGAGCAGTACAGGAGAAAGCTGGAGCAGAAGTTGCAGAATAACAGCATGAAGGAAGTGTGGGATGGGATGAAGATCATCACTGGCTGCAGCTCGAAGCGGGGTACCACCATCGAGAGAGACGTGAAGAGAGCCAACCAAATGAACAACTTCTTTAACAGGTTTGACCACCCTAACCCACTCTCACTCTCACCTCAGAGTATTGCACCCTCCACACATCCTTCTGCTGATACCAGCATAGGAAAGACATCCCCACCCATAATTACAACAGCGCAAGTGAGCAGAGAGCTGAGGAGACTTCGTGCCAGCAAAGCAGCGGGTCCAGATGGAGTATCGCCACGACTGCTGAAGGTCTGTGCATCGGAGCTGGGGGGCCCTCTACAGCGCATCTTCAACCTGAGCCTGGAACAGGGGAGAGTCCCGAGGCTTTGGAAAACATCTTGTATCACCCCAGTCCCAAAGGTATCACGTCCTAGTGAGCTGAATGACTTTCGGCCTGTTGCTCTGACATCACATGTGATGAAGACCATGGAGAGGCTGTTGCTTCACCACCTTAGGCCACAGGTTCAACACGCCCTTGACTCTCTGCAGTTTGCATATCAGGAGAAGGTGGGAGCAGAGGATGCCATCATCTATATGCTACACCGATCCCTCTCTCACTTGGACAGAGGTAGTGGTGCTGTAAGAATTATGTTTCTAGACTTCTCTAGCGCCTTCAACACAATCCAACCTCTGCTCCTTAGGGACAAGCTGACAGAGATGGGATTAGATTCATACCTAGTGGCATGGATCGTGGACTATCTTAAAGACAGACCTCAGTATGTGCGTCTTGGGAACTGCACGTCTGACATTGTGGTCAGCAACACAGGAGCGCCACAAGGGACTGTACTTTCTCCGGTCCTGTTCAGCCTATATACATCGGACTTCCAATACAACTCGGAGTCCTGCCATGTGCAAAAGTTCGCTGATGACACTGCTATCGTGTGCTGCATCAGGAATGGGCTGGAGGAGGAGTATAGGGACCTAATCAATGACTTTGTTAAATGGTGCGACTCAAACCACCTACACCTGAACACCAGCAAAACCAAAGAGCTGGTGGTGGATTTTAGGAGGCCCAGACCCCTCATAGACCCAGTGATCATCAAAGGTGACTGTGTGCAGATGGTGCAGACCTATAAATATCTGGGAGTGCAGCTGGATGATAAATTAGACTGGACTGCCAATACTGATGTGCTGTGCAAGAAAGGACAGAGCCGGTTATACTACCTTAGAAGGCTGGCATCCTTCAACATCTGCAATAAGATGCTGCAGATGTTCTATCAGACAGTTGTGGCGAGCGCCCTATTCTACGCAGTGGTGTGCTGGGGAGGCAGCATTAAGAGGAAAGACGCCTCACGTCTGGACAAACTGGTGAGGAAGGCAAGCTCTATTGTTGGCATGGAACTGGACAGTTTAACATCTGTGGCAGAGCGAAGGGCGCTGAGCAGGCTCCTATCAATTATGGAGAATCCACTGCATCCACTTAATAGTATCATCTCCAGACAGAAGAGCAGCTTCAGCGACAGACTGCTGTCACTGTCCTGCTCCACTGACAGATTGAGGAGATCGTTTCTCCCCCAAACTATGCGACTCTTTAATTCCATCCGGGGGGGGGGGGGGGGGGGGGGGTAAACGTTAACATTTAACATTATACATAGTTATTGTCTGCTTTTCACCTGCATTATTATCATTCTTTAATTTAATATTATTTATTGTATCAGTATGCTGCTGCTGAAGAATGTGAATTTCCCATTGGGATTAATAAAGTATCTATCTATCTATCTATCTATCTGCCTGCCTGCCTGCCTGCCTGCCTGCCTGCCTGCCTGCCTGCATTTGTAAAACAGGACTAAAAGAAAATAGTTATTTTTTCACAATTTAAAAAAAATTATTTTGCATTAATTTTGTGTAAGAAAAATGTAAACATGACATAACTTTTCATTTTGTGTACCTAAATATCATTTTTATTGTCAAAAATGCTCTTTTGTCTATTAAAATGTATTTTAAAAAATGTATCCTAATATTTATAGATACAGTATTATGAGCATCAAAATTATGTAATAATAAAAATCGTGTATGACATTTTGAGTGGTAAATATAATGAATCTGTTGCAGATGTCTTAATGCATGGTATTATGCTGTAAACAGACTGATTTCTTGTTCTATGACCCATCAGTGACACATTGGTAGTGTAATGGAATCAGCCTAATAAATGTGTTCTATAATCCCTGTGATTGTTTTAGAACATCTGCCACTATTTAACTTTACTATAGAAGATAATTGGTTATGATCAAAAGTAATTAAATGTGATTTATAATGCTGATCAAGCACTACTCAGCCTCTCTTGAAAAATATATGTTTAATTCTGATTATTTTTTATCACTGCACTGATCTAGGAATCTCTTAGGCCTGACCTTTGTGTCAGTGACTAATTTTTGCTTGTAAAAGTTTAATCCCCTGTTTTACATTTGGGTAGCCTTGATATAACACTGCAAACTTTTAAAAATTTTTTATTTCAATACTTGAAGCTTTTTAAACACAATTGGATATGGGTCAGATTTTTATAATGTGAAAATTTGGGTTGTTTTAAAGAGTTTTTTAAAATTACATCATGTACAATTTGTCTAGCTCTGTAATCTTCATTAAATTGCCTGGTTTATAAAAATTTATGTATATCCATTAGCAAGTATTTAAGTTAAAATTTTAAATTTAGATCTGAAAAGGTCTACATTTCAAGTAGTTTTGTAATTTTATTTTTATTAGCTAGTCTGCTTTTGAATGTAATTTTATCCAAGGATTTCCAAGCTCCAGTAGCAGATTATTTTTTCAAAATAATGCTAAATAATCATGCACATTAAACACAGAATGAATAGCCTCTACAGTGGGTATGGAAAGTATTCAGACCCCCTTCAATTTTTCACTCTTTGTCATATTGCAGCCATTTGCTAAAATCATTTAAATTAATTTTTTCCCTCATTAATGTACACACAGCACCCCATATTGACAGACAAAAAAAAAGAATTTTTGAAATTGTTGCAGATTTATTAAAAAAGAAAAACTGAAATATCACATGGTCCTAAGTATTCAGACCCTTTGCTCAGTATTTAGTAGAAGCACCCTTTTGAGCTAATACAGCCATGAGTCTTCTTGGGAAAGATGCAACATGTTTTTCACACCTGGATTTGGGGTTCCTCTGCCATTCCTCCTTGCAGATCCTCTCCAGTTCTATCAGGTTGGATGGTAAATGTTGGTGGACAGCCATTTTTAGGTCTCTCCAGAGATGCTCAATTGGGTTTAAGTCAGGGCTCTGGCTGGGCCATTCAAGAACAGTCACAGAGTTGTTGTGAAGCCACTCCTTCGTTATTTTAGCTGTGTGCTTAGGGTCATTGTCTTGGTGGAAGGTAAACCTTCGGCCCAGTCTGAGGTCCTTAGCACTCTGGAGAAGGTTTTTGTCCAGGATATCCCTGTACTTGGCCGCATTCATCTTTCCCTTGATTGCAACCAGTCGTCCTGTCCCTGCAGCTGAAAAACACCCCCACAGCATGATGCTGCCACCGCCATGCTTCACTGTGGGGACTGTATTGGACAAGTGATGAGCAGTGCCTGGTTGTCTCCACACATACCGCTTAGAATTAAGGCCAAAAAGTTCTATCTTGGTCTCATCAGACCAGAGAATCTTATTTCTCCCCATCCCACAGTCCTTTCAGGTCTCTTTTAGCAAACTTCTTGCGGGAGTTGGCCTTAATTCTAAGCGGTATGTGTGGAGACAACCAGGCACTGCTCATCACTTGTCCAATACATGTGGTGTAGCGGATCCACAGCTCATGTGAAGAAGGCCACTTTTTAAATAAATAATCACCGCCTTCGCGGCTTAGAAAGGAGGCGTGGTAGTGTGGCTAATCAATTCCCGGGGGATTCGTGATGCGGGCGATCCTCGCTTAAGTGCACAGGTGAGGAGTCGTCTGCATCCGTAATTGTTCCCGGGAGCTGCTAATTGCCACATCTGATCCATGACCCCGTGATAAGTAGAACCACGAGGCGGCTAGGGGAATAGAAAAAGAAAAGAAAGAAACGAAGGATGCAGGAGAAGAAGGCGGCAGGAAGCAGGGAGAGGAAAACCGGTGCAAGAGAGAGAGAAGAACGAGCGAGCACAGGCTCGCGGGCAGGCTTGAGCAGTGAGCCTGGGTGTTTGGCTGGCACCCGAGGAGCAGTCGATTGTGGTCGCTCCCGCTGAGCATTTTGTGAAGAGCAAGAGTAACTGGAAAGAGGCTGGCTCACTGTGTAAGGCCAAGAAGGCAGCGGGAGTTGGGACTTAGGATGTGAAAGCCTCAGCGTGAGAGCCCTTGTCGCTGGGGTGCCCAAGTTATTGTCTGGTTATGCCTACCGGAGCCAGGGATCGGAAATGTGAACAGATCAGCAGGGGAACGCAGAGAGAATGTCAGCTGCAGGTAGGGTGGCTCCCCTGGTGTATAGCCTGGACGGGAGAAGCAGGGGAGTCACCAGTAGAAAGGCATCGGGCTTTGTGTTAAAGGACAGCTTCCCGCCATTGTTTTTAACCTCGGGTTTTAAAAGATTTTTTTTCTATTGGATTTTAACCTCCAGCCTTTCACTTGTTTTTAAGGATTATTTATTTAAGGAACGGTCATGCACTGCACTTTAATTTGAACACTGTTTTGAGTTTTGTTGTTTTAATTAAAAGCACTTTACACTTTTCCAGCACCCCCTTGCTTTGTTGTGCCTCAGTGCCTAGCTCAATAGTGACATTACTGACGGTGTAGGGTTCAAGAGCTCCCAGAAGGAAGATGGGAGCATGGAGCAAACCCGCATCGTCACAACGACTCACGAATGGGACGACAGCTGCTCCCTCATCTGTCTGGGGGACGTGACGCAGGCTCCTCAGTAACTGCCACTCCGTCATCTTCGGCCTGGGGACGCTGCAAGCGGTGACTGGATGGAGGCGATTTTGCTGCTCGCGCAGTGTAGTGTCCCTTGGGCGGCTCTGGCTCCCATTCATTCTCAGTGGGCTGCTGGGTGCGTGGCAAGCGGTGACCCGGGGTCCATAGTCACCGGGGCCACAGCTACTGCTCTTGTGCAGGACACAGGCTTGATGGGGCCGCCCGCCCATCACACAGCCTTGCAGTGGCAAGCGGTGACCCGGGGTCCATAGTCACCGGGGCCACAGCTACTGCTCTTGTGCAGGACACAGGCTTGATGGGGCCGCCCGCCCATCACACAGCCTTGCAGTGTCCCTCGAACGGCTGCCCCGTTCATTCTCGGTGGGCGGCTGGTGATGCTGCAAGCGGTGACCCGGTTGTGTCTGAACGGAGGCCATTGAGGTCACATTCGTACTGCATCAATGGGGCAGCGTGGGGCAGCATTGTTGTGTGCCTTGAGTGGCTGGCTGTTGAATGGGGTTGGTGGTGGACAATTCACTACCCGCCTTTGACTGCATCCTGTTTGTTCTCGGTGGGCGGACGCTGCAGGCAGCATACTGTATTGCAAGTGGAGGTGACTGTGTGGTGGACGGGTGGTGAACTGCCCCTCGCCGCCCCCATTCATTCTCAATAGCAAGCCTGCTTGTACTGTTACGTACATAGCAGGAAGTTGTCTCTCATCGGTACACCAAACGTGCTGATGAGGGGTGCCTTCCTACTGTGATAGTGTGTAGAGTGCTGTGCAAAAGAGCTCATCTTAACCTTTTGTCTTCACCCTTCAACAATGTCTCTGAAACACAAATCTGATGCAAGTGCTGGTGATACAGTAAAGAAGAGAAAAACCATCACCATGGAAAAAAAAGTAGAAATAATAAAAAGGTCAGAGAGAGGTGAAACTCCATCATTCATTGGCAGAGCACTTGGTTATAGTCAGTCAGCAATAGCATTTATTAAAATAATGTACCTGCTCTGACTTACATACAAATTCAACTTAAGAACAAACCTACAGTCCCTATGTCATACGTAACCCGGGGACTGCCTGTATATGTTGCGTTGTCACGATGTAAGTCCAAACACAGAATCAAAATTCAATGCTATATTGACGAAAAGTAAATTTAAAAAAATGTTTTTACGGAAGTTTTACGGTAAAAAGTGTAAGTTTAAAAACTATTTGCATGTTAATTTCAAAGCCAAACAGAATGAAAACGTATAACGCAATGAATACCTCTAACGCAACATGAAACATAATTTTCTTTAAATTTATAATGTTTTACTATTTTTTACTATGGTTTAATTACTCGTTACATATCCATAATATTTTACATTACAGCGATTTCCATGAAAATTGTAATCTGTTTAAATTGTACATCCACTTCCCCATATGCGAGCCCCCTAGTGTATGTATATGTGTGTGTGTATACATAATATATATATATATATATATATATATATATATATATATATATATATATATATATATATATATATATATATATATATATATATACTAGCAAAATACCCGCGCTTCGCAGCGGAGAAGTAGTGTGTTAAAGAGGTTATGAAAAAGTAAAGGAAACATTTTAAAAATAACGTAACATGATTGTCAATGTAATTGTGTTGTCATTGTTATGAGTGTTGCTGTCATATATATATATACATATACACATATACACACACATATACACACATATACAGATATATTATATATACATATACACATATATTTTTTATATATATATTTTTTGTATACATATACACATACATACATACATACATATACACACATAGATGCACTTACAATAACATAGAAATCAATATAAACAACATTAACATCATTATCATATGAGAATATGAAGTAATATATAAGAAGCACATTTCATATAAATATAAATAATTAAACAGTAAAATCTTCTTGTATAATTTGCTACCGTGGCTTTTCGTTGGTCTGTCCAGGATATTTAAATCACCTGTAGCTTGCAAACTGTTTCACCTATTGACTTGAAATGTGGTACACATATAATACGTCACGTCTGCTATCCGCTTTATGGGTGATGATTGTATTACTCTTTTTATGTTTATTTTATTTTAGAATCAACTCCTATCTGCGCACACCAGGGCGGCCGTGGGCAGATGCGTATGGTGTATTCACTCCATGTTATCGTGCATTGCGCTGTCACTGGTATTTTGATAAAAGAATTTGAACAATATATAAGAAGCATATAAATTATTAAACAGTAAAACATTAACATTTAAGAAGTAAAGTTACATTGAGTACTACTGCAGTGCCTTCGGGTATACCTCATTTTTTCTTTGCCCATTACATGCTTAAATGTATACATTTTTTGGTGTACCTACCCGAGAACACGCGACATATAACCGACCGTGTGAGAAGCATGGATTTTAAAGAAGCGTTGAGTTCATCTGCTGGTCTCCCTCGTGGAATAACTTGTAATGTTTCACTAAAATCTACAGCGAGTAAAACGACATTACCTCCTTTTTTTTTTTGTACGATCTCTGAGATGTTGCTTTTTTCGGTTCAAGGCTTCATAAGCTCTTTTATGTTCCATGGTGTACTTAATAAGTACTAATTATCCCAAACCATCATCTTTGAATGTTGCAAGACTTTCGCCTTGTATGTAGATCGGGGTAATTACATTCATTGCATTCCTAGTCTGAATCACAATCTGATTGTATGGGTGGTTACCTGGCACTGTAGGGTTGCCACCCGTCCTTTAAAATACGGAATCGTGCCGCGTTTGACAATGAAATTGCGCGTCCCGTTTTGAATCAATACTGGACGGGATTTATCCCGTATTTTTGTAATCATTTTTTTTTTAAAGCAGCGTCTCATGCAAATCATCCCACACGCATTTTATGAAGATGCCTCCTTTCCTACTTTTGATTGGGTAATACTTGATGTCATCGTTAGTTTGATTGGTGTTTTTAACTGTCCAGTGAGGAGGGCGTGTCTTTTAAGTACAGTCTGCAAAGTGTTGGCACTGAGATGTGGCGTCAGCGCCATAGTTGAAGCCCCTAACGTTGCGGTCAGCAAGTCGTCTAACATCCGCCATGTGCCGTCTTTCAGTTGCGAGAAGCAGATCATAGAATGGTTGAAACTGTTGCCCCTAACGTTGCGCCACGGCGTGTGGTTCGTTTATACCTCGTGTCTTCTCATTAAACTTTTATCTCGCGAATATGTTATTGCAATCCGCAGCGGGAGCGTTTCTATAAACTTTATTTAAACTTACGTTTTACACCGTGGTTTGTTTCCCTTATGAACATGCTTGTATGCTTAACTCGCTCCGTTCTCAATTGTTTAATTAATTTTTTGCTCTTCGCTGTTTGCGGCTGTTCCTCCATTTCCCCCTACTTCGTTCTTTTATCTCGCGAATATGTTATTGCAATCCTTAACGGGAGCGTTTCAATAAACTGATTGAAAATAGTTTTGCATTTACCTTTTTAGTAAAAGGCGAGCTTTTAAGCCTGAGAAATCACCCCGTAAATGCACACGTTTAATTGGACATGTGTTAATATGTATGGTTACACAGTATTAAAAGACAGTGAACAACGTCAGTTACCTTTGTTCCCGCGTTTGATAAAAGGTGAGCTTTTAAGCCTGAGAAATCACCCCGTAAATGCACACGTTTAATTGCACATGTGTTAATATGTATGCTTACACAGTATTAAAAGACAGTCAAAAATTAACGTCATTTACCTTCGTTCCCGCGTGCGACTCGTGCGGTAAATCTCTTCC
Source organism: Erpetoichthys calabaricus (assembly GCF_900747795.2). Lineage (NCBI taxonomy): Eukaryota > Metazoa > Chordata > Cladistia > Polypteriformes > Polypteridae > Erpetoichthys > Erpetoichthys calabaricus. The sequence continues at coordinate 257,911,383 of NC_041394.2, read as the reverse complement.
TTGTTTTTAGTTCACGTGATTACGTAGGAGGCGTGATGACGCGATACGTGACTCCGCCTCCTCCATTACAGTGTATGGACAAAAAATATGTTCCAGTTATGACCATTACGCTTTGAATTTCGAAATGAAACCTGCCTAACTTTTGTAAGTAAGCTGTAAGGAATGAGCCTGCCAAATTTCAGCCTTCTACCTACACGGGAAGTTGGAGAATTAGTGATGAGTGAGTCAGTGAGTGAGTGAGTCACTCAGTGAGGGCTTTGCCTTTTATTAGTATAGATATAATATACTGTATATATAAAAAAAGTGGCAAAATTGAAAGATGTATTAACCTATCACTTAGTTAAATGTATTCACTGATAAAAGCAACCATCTAGTTACTAGTAAAGATATTGCGATAGTTACGACTTAACATGAATCTTCATGACATTAGCAGAATGCATCTTGGAATTAATTAATTACTTACAGACTAGCACCAGTTTAGAATTACAACATATATTAATGAAGGAACTGGCTCCATGTGACCTTGCACTGGACAAAGTAATCTAACTTCATTCCCTGGTGTGGATTGTCAGAATTTTCTCTTCAGGTGCAAACAACTTAACTGTTTTAATTGAATCCTTAAATCTTTGTTACAGCTTTATCTCCCATCTGTTTTCAATTCAGTTTAATGTAAACAGTGTTATAGGAGATGGAGACTTTCAAGGGGGTACAAGGCATAGGTGGAATAAATGTAGTCATAGCCACATTCATACTGCATCAATAATCTCTTTATGATGAGGTAAAAGACTGGAGTATCCATCCATCCATTTTCCAACCCGCTGAATCCGAACACAGGGTCACGGGGGTCTGCTGTAGCCAATCCCAGCCAACACAGGGCACAAGGCAGGAAACAATCCTGGGCAGGGTGCCAACCCACCACAGAAGACTGGAGTACCTGGGGAAAAAATAAACAAACAGCCATGCTCAACAAATAAATGCAAACTTGCCTGAAAGCTTCAACAAGCTTTTATTTCTTTGGCTATTGACCTATGCTCCAATAAATTAAGCAACACATTTGTACATGCTTAGATAGCTGTTCTAGCTTATACCTTTAAAATAATACCGTTATGTTGATTTTTCTTTTCATCTTTAATGTAACAAAGTACATATTATACATTTCTATAAACTTTTGTGAGAAACAGCTCTGCAAAATGTGCAGCTGTTTTGTGTGCTAGTGGAATATGTATGGCGTGGTGAAAAATTCCATTAAAATTTGTTTTTCCCATTGCATTGAAATTTGGAAAAAAGTTATGATAGTATTTTTGGCTAGATAGTTGTTGCAGTCATATTGATTTGCTAAAGATGGGTAACAAAATAATATTGAATTAAATTAAAAATACTATAAAATTGCTTTATTTATAAACTAAAATAATATATTTATTGGTTGCTACACAACCAAAATACTACCCTAACCTTAAAGTTAAATATTAATTAAAATTAGGTTAAACATGATCTTAGTGAATTGTATCTTTAAAAGTTAATGTATGTAAAATTTAACCATTAGTATTCAGTTTTTTTATTCCTAAATCACAGTATCCTTTAACCTATGTAGAGCTACAATATCTTAAGCTATATGTTACATTTAATGAAAATTCATAATTACCTTGTAGTTTTGGGTCTATTTTTAATTTCATGGCAGTGCGATTTTTTTTCACAATAACTGTCTCAAGGATGCAAAATAACCATATTAATAGAATTGTTGCATATCTTTTGGATGTTAATAAATATCGTAGGCCTATATTGAATTTTTCCATCTGCATGGAATACAGACCTAGAACATCAGCAAAACTGCATAGCATATCACCATTGATTAAAGGATGACATATGTACTCATAAAAATGTGCAAACTGAGCAATATTTTCTTTTCTGCTTTATGCAAAACACTGCAGCTATGTTTAAAAACCATTACATGCCATTAGTAGAAAATGCGATCATGAAGTGTAAACTTGATGGTCAAATTAAATTTATGGTTTGCAGAACAAGATCTTACTGAATATCAATTAGCTGGAACAGCATAATTAACAGTAGCTCTGTTTTTAATTAGCTGAGTGCTGCAGTTTACTTGTAGATGTGGAATTTATACTGCAGGGTTCACTGGTTTAAGTTTGAAGTAATGTTTCTTTTTATGGTTATCTTAAAGAGAAACTTAGTCAGAGAAAATGAGGAATCTTTGAATTACTTTAAAGATAATAGTAATAATAATACAGTAATAGTAGTGTCAAATATGTATTTCCACTGGTATATACATACATACATACATACATGATATATACATGTAGTATTTTTTGCAAATGGTTTTTTTATTTAAGGAAGAAAAACTGATAAAAAAAAATCTGGTAATTAAAAACATGACAGTATAAGAGCCTTTGTAACAACAGATCTTCTGACCCATTCTTGAATTAAAATAACATGAGAAACAGTAGAAACTTTGGGGGGGGAGCATTAAAAAAGCTCAAAGACTTTAAATGCAGTATTAAGTATTTGTATCATGCAAAGCAACTATAGACTTAACATGACAGTATATTAGTTTATACCAAAACATTTGTAATTGCAACAATTTTCTGGGAAAATTCTAGGGCTGCCGATAATTTCGACCATTAACTGTATGTGAGCAAGTAAGGAAGCCCAACAGTGACAGCCTTGAAGCGGTGGAGTAAAAGAAAAGGCAGGAGTCACCAGCAGGAAGACGTAAAGCAAGGCCAATAATAATAGACTTGAAGCGGTGGAGTAAATGAAAAGGTAGGAGTCACCAGCAGGAAGACTAGAAGGAAGGCGAACAATAACAGGCTTGAAGCGGTGGAGTAAAGAAGAAGGGAGCAATGAGCATGATGAACAAGCTGAGGAAAGTAAGGAAGCGAGTGAGGAGGCACATGAGCGTGGGATGTCATTAATGTATATATGCAGAGAGCCAACCACGTGATAGGTGCACAGACAGCGGCCATGCGGAAAAAGGAAGGGGGACTGGGGGCGGCCATTGGGCATCTCTGCTGTGAAATAAATCGTCTGTTAACAGAAATAAGGAATGAAACCGCCAAAAGGAGAGGTCAGTTCCGAAAGTTCCTTATGGCATAATGGTGAGAACCGCCAAAAAGAAGACGTTATTTTCAAAAGTTTGTTATAGGGTACAGCGCAAAATGAAACATACTTAACATTTGTAAGTACAGTGTAAAGGATGAGCATGGGAAATTTGGGCTTCCTACATATATTGGAAGTTGCAGAAATCTATATATACAGTTTAGGGGGTACACCCGATTCCCCTCCTTGGGTGTTGCAATAGGACATGAAACATACCTAACTTTTGTAAGTACACTGCAAGGAATGAGCACACGAAATTTCAGCTTCCCACCTATATGGAAAGTGGGAGAATTAGTAATGAGTCAGTGAGGGCTTTGTCTTTTATATGTATAGATTACATTTTGTATATTTTCAGCAAATTATTCATGTTGACAGTAAATTCTTTTTTACATGTTGTTATCAAGAATTTATTTATATACCTGATCTAATTGTACATTATGTTTATACATTTTTAGTTCTAACTTGAGAATTCTTAAAATAAAATTTAAAGGGATATTGCATTCTGCTATTTCGTACTTCATGTAAAAGAATGAAAGCGTTGTGACACTAAAAATGTTTTTTTGAATATGGATTGCTATCTCATACTGCTGGTGATACAGCACTTATATCATTCACTGCAGATGCGAGGTCAAGGCTATTACATTATAAGAGAAGTGTACAGTGGAGGATATAAAAAGTCTATGCACCTGTCAATAATGGCAGATTTTGTGTAATACAAAAATGAAACCAAGATAAATCCTGTCAGAACATATTCTGCTTTTATTCCAAAATTGCAGTCTGTATAAAAACAAATCAGAAACTTTAGTAAAAAAAGGAAGAAAAACAAATATGCAAAAACTTGGTTGCATTAGTGTGCACTCCTTTTAATAATCAAGGATGTGGCTGCATTTAGAATCGACAGTGAGTCTCATCTCAGATAGTATTTAGTATACACCTGACATCAATTAAAAGTGGTTCTGATTGAGCTCAGATAGTTTGGCTGTTCCTGTAGGATTATTCTGATATCCTCTTGGTTTCAACATATTTCAAAAGCCATGGTCTGCAAACAGATTTTAAAACATGAGTGGAATCTCATCATTGAAAGGTATTAATCAGGACAAAAAAATATCCAAAGCATTAAACATTCTGTGGAGCATGGTGAAGACAGTCATCAAAGTGGATAAAATGTTGCTCAACAGTGAATCTACCAAGATCAGAACACCCATGATTTGGGGCTGCTTTTCTCCAGCTGGAACATGACCTTTAGTCTATAGACTTCAGACTTTAGTCAAGGTGGATGGAATCATGAATAGCTCCAAGTATCAGTCTATTTTGACACAAAACCTTCAAATATCTGCTAGGAAGCCGAAGATGAAGAGGAACTTCACCTTTCAGCATGACAACGACCCAAAGCATACATCAAAAGCAACAAAGCAATGGCTTCATCAATGATAAATGCTCTGGAATATCCCAGCCACAGCCCAGATCTTATTCCAATCGAAAATTTGTGGTGTGATCCGAAGAGAGCTGTGCATAGGAGATTCCATCATTATTTAACAGATATGGAAATTTTTTACAAGGAGGAGAGGGCAAAAACTGCTAAGGCCAGATGTGCCAAACAGACTCTTACCCAAAAAGTCTGAGTGTTGTAATAAAATCAAAAGGTGCTTCAACTAAGTATTAGTTTAGGGGATGTGCACACTAAGGCAAGCAGGTTTTTTTTTTTTTTTCCTCTTTTACTAAACAGTTTCTGATTTGTTTTCACCTTGTTTGTATAGATTGCAAGTTTGAAATTAAGGTGGAATAAGTTCTGGCAAGATTTATCTTGGTTTCATTTTTTTATTACACAAAATCTGTTTTTTTGGCAGGTGCGTGTAGACGTTTTATGTCCACTGTGTACCAGAATATTTTAAACAATAAAAATACTTAGCACATCAAAATTGAGGAGATTAAACTGTCAGCATCAAGAAATGATGACAACCGACTGTGATTTGCTATCACTTTAACATACTTTGAAAGAAAAAAGAAAGCCTTGCAATTTAAGATATATTTTGAATGCAAAATTTTCTATATCAACTCCATTGTTTTTGTTTGTTACCCATTTTACCATCATCATTTCATTATCCATCGATCAATATTCTCACCATCTTTTCTAGTTCAGGATGTTGTGGTGTATTGTTGCCTATGATAGCAGCATAAGATACAGGGCTATGACCAGCATTAAGTAGTGTTGCCAGTCTAGTGCAGAGAACACTCATGCACATCCCCACCTTTAATGGGATGACGAAAGGAAGATTAAGTACTAAGCAATGTCCCAATATCCTGCCATAGTTTCAGTATGCAAAGTCATACTTCTCTGGGGTTGGTGGGTGTTAAATATCTGATTGGAATTTTATCTATAGTAAGTCTTGAGATGTAATGTCATTTGGAACTATGTCCCTCTTACTACATTATTGACCAATTTTGAATATATACTAAGACTGAGCAGTTTTTTAAGAAAGAGACTTAATTTTGACTCATAGATAGGTTTCACAGTAGACTACATTATTGATTTTAACTGATTCTGAGGCTGACATGTGAAGTTATAATTTACATTTTTATGATTTTAACAAAGTTTTCATACATTATTTTTCAAAACTACTAATTACCCTACAGGGTCGTGGGAGTGGGAGTGGGAGTGGGTTGTGGGCTTTAGAGCCTATATTTCAGGCATCGTTAGGAGTCGCCCATACCTGCATAAATTTTGCTATTCACCACTAAATCAACAGAAAAACACTTGAAAAATGTATACTTAATATTGCTGTTAAAATCAATAGCCAGTAGTATTACTTGGTTTGTGAACATTATATACTGTCATATGAAAAAGTTTGGGAACCCCTCTCAGCCTGCAAAATAATTCACTCTACTTTCAACAAAAAAGATAAAAGTGGTGTGTCTTTCATTTCCTAGGAACATCTGAGTACTGGGGTGTACTGGCAGTATTTAGTTATATGAAATTAAATCAAATGTGAAAAACTGGCGCTGCAAAAATTTGGGTCCCCTTGTTATTTTGCTGATTTGAATGCATGTAACTGCTCAATACTGATTACCGTAGATACTTGCGTATAAGTCAAAAAATTTATGCCTTAAAATTCATTCAAAAAAGCAGAATCGACTTATCCGCGGGGCCACACAATTGTCCATAGAATTTGGGTAATGACATTGTATTCAACACCGGTCATCTGCTGTTTCCCATGGTCTTTGAAATAATTGTAAGCCAGCAGTACTGTTGCTAATTAGCTAGTTTTTTTCGAATTTCATTAAATAATTCTTTAAACTGTAAAATACTTGAAACTGAGCATTAGCTTTTGCAGGTTTTGGATAACAAACATACCATTAGCTGCCACATGCAACCAGATTTGGAATCAAAAGAACCAAGGCAACGCACGCTATCAATACGATGCAAGCGCACCCCGCGATTCAAAAAATTTCTCTGCCTACCTGTTTGTCTTGTCTGACAGTAGCTGAAAAGCAGCATCAGGAGAGAGCAGCCTGAAGTAGTCCAGCAGCGGGTGATCTGTCGTGTCCAACAGCAAGCCATGCTGTCTTGTGAAGTCCGGTAGCCAGTTTGGCTCCTATGGATCAATGTCTGGGTATTCCTCCCACGCGAACCTTGCCGTAGCTGCATCGGCTGCGTGAATGCGTTCAGCTGGCGCAGCATCGGCTGGTGTCCGATCAGCTGATGCCGGCTTCTCACTCTCTTGCTTGATTCCAGATTACTATCAATAAAATCTGATTCTGAAAAATCAGAGTCCGACACGGCGATAATGTGCAAAACATCATCTGCCGAGTGTTTTCTTTTCTTTTGTGACATATCGACGCCATCTTGCCTTTGTTTACATTTCACAACTCACTCACACGCAAGGATTAGTTGCCGAGTCAACGAGTCTAGCATTTCTCCAAGCACAGAGGGAATGCCTGTGACGTGACAGTGAGTTTTGTTGCCATTAACAGCTGATTGTCGCCCTCTATCTCTGATAGCTGTCAAGTTTTACCCTCGACTTATACGCGGGTCATAACAAATTTCGTAATTTTCGGCTTAAACAATACACTCGACTTATCTGCGAGATTGACTAATACGCGAGTATCTATGGTACTTGCAACACCAAATTGGTTGGATTAGCTCGTTAAGCCTTGAACTTCATAGACAGGTGTGTCCAATCATGAGAAAAGGTATTTAACACTAGAATTACCAGAGTCTACGAAAAAAACTCGTAGATCCGGCCCACCTTAAAACCGTTCTCACCTCTCTTTTGTCTTCTAAATGTGCCGATTAAGACGAGCAGCAAGTAGCCGGCTATTCCATCCCCCACCGTCGCAGAACGTTCACTGAGTTTTCCCAGCTCATGCCTTGTTTGATTATCTGGGAGTGACTGAACTGCTGGAGTTTTACAGTGGAAATAATAGATTGTTATTTGGAACACACGCATTTCATGTGTGTTCCGTTTCTACAGTAATCTGTGTAAACACATTGTTAAAACAGAAACTTTTTCATATTTTAGTAATAAATGTTACAAAATGTAGGCATTAACTATAGAATGTGTGAAGCCTGAAGTTCAAACATCAAATAAACACTTTCACAAAAGGTTCAAGGATGATATGATACCTTCCGTGGCTTAACGCTAAGGTTTGCTGTTTTGGAGCACAGCAGCCCTGTCGTGCTACAAAGACCCGAGTTCAATTCCCAGCTTTGGAGAAAGTGTTTTTTTTTCCTCAAATGGACATAAAATTTATAAATTGGTATGCACTGTAAATCGTTAAGTTTAAAATGTCAATAGCGGTTATTTCTGTTGATTAATTCATGCTTTTTACTTAGAGTCAGAACAGGAGCTTGTTCAGCTTATTCAGCTTCTGATCTGACTCAAACAGCGCCAGTATAACTTCACACCTGATCTGACGCTGTTCGTTTTCAAATAATATTGCATTACTTCGACGATGTTTTCTGATTGGTACTATTCGCATCCTAAAATGATTTCTTCAAAACGTCACATATATTTGTCTCTTTCTTTTTTTAAAATGTGCGTTGTAGCACGCAGCAACTGGCCACCTGCATGTTCTTGTGCACACTGAATAAGACAGCGCTATATGCAATCATCAGATTCAAATTTTAACAGTTATAGAGCACAGAATGGAAATCAGCAGTTCTTAGCATTGCACCACGCAAGCTGTCATATCAACCGCCTACTGTAACTTGCTTTCTTTTTTCTTCGGTTATAGTCTTGAATAAAAGTGCACTTGTTTTGTTATACTTTTACATCAACATATTCCTGTGTTTGAGCGACATGGGCATGCTCAAAAAATACACGTGTAATGCCACGAAAAGTGCATGCAGACACTTCAGTTCGCAAGCATTGGTACAACAATGCAGTAACAAGTACACTGCAGAGCTATAGCGCGTCTTTATGTGAAAACAGCAGTGTCAGATGGGAAGTGTCTGATGATTGCATATAGCGCTGAAGTTACTGCTGTTTACTATGCTTTCCTCTGCATGTCCTGGAGTACAAAAGAAACCGCATACAGCAACATGTGGAGACTGGCAAGATTGTGGGGAAAATAACACGTGGTTGTATGTATCGTGATACATTGCAGAGCTATAGCGCGCCATTATGTGAAAACAGCAGTGTCAGATGGGGGGGTGGTAGGGAAGGATCCTGAACGCGATTGAGACAATGAAAAGTGAATTAAAAAAAATAAACAAAGCTAACCTTTACAAATATCATAAATTACACCGGCTGTTATAAACTGAAATCAAATGTGTCTTTTTATTCTAAAATAGTAAAAAATAAGAACACTTCTCAAAATGAAATCATGCAGGATCGAAGTGGTGACCTTCTGATTCCTAGTCAACAAACTGATACTATTGCGCCACGGCGGCAGCCATAGTAAATAAGTGTCAATGTCGCACACTAAGGCGGCTTTTTTTGGCGGTGGCTTTTTTTTTTGTACCTTTTGTGAAAGTGTTTGTTTGATATTTGGACTTCAGGCTTCATACATTATATAGTTTATGCTAACATTTTGTCATTTGCTACTAGAATATAATAAACGTTTCTGTTTTAAAAATGTGTTTACACCGATTACCGTAGAAATGCAACACACATGAAATGCGTGTGTTCCAAATAACAATCTATTATTTCCACTCTAAAACCCCACTTCACTCCCAGATAATCAATCAAGGCATGAGCTGAGAGAAGTTCGTGCACGTTCTAAGTCGGTGGGGGAATGGAATAGCCGGCTGCTTGCAGCATGTCTTTATCAGTACATTTAGATGACAAAAGACACTGGCGGAGAGGTGAGAACGGTTTTAAAAAGCGATTTAAGGTGGGCCAGATCTACGAGTTTTTTCGTAGGCTCTGGTAATTCTAGTGTTAAGGTGGTCAATTGCAAGTTGTGCTTCCCTTTGACTCTCCTCTGAAGAGTGACAGTATGGGATCCTCAAAGCAACTCTCAAAAGATAACAACAACAACATTTATTTATATAGCACATTTTCATACAAAAAGTAGCTCAAAGTGCTTTACATAATGAAGAGAAGAAAAATAAAAGACAAAATAAGAAATTAAAATAAGACAACATTAATTAACATAGAAAGGAGTAAGGTCCGATGGCCAGGGTGGACAGAAAAAACAAAAAAAAACTCCAGAAGGCTGGAGAAAAAAATAAAATCTGTAGGGGTTCCAGGCCACGAGACCGCCCAGTCCCCTTTGGGCATTCTACCTAACATAAATGAAATAGTCCTCTTTGTAGTTCGGGCTTTTCACGGAGTCACTTGATGCTGATGGTCATACAGACTTCTGGCTTTTAATCCATCCATCAGTGTTGGAACATCATGGTGCTTTGGGTAGATGGTGGTGGCGTACGCCACCACCAACAGGACACCGGAAAAGGAAACAGCAGAGAGAGTAGGGGTTAGTACAGATTTTGAATGAATAGTTATTATAATGAATTAGATATACAGAGTATCAGGATTAAATTACAGTGAAGTTATGAGAAGGCCATGTTAAAGTAATGTGTTTTCAGTAGTTTTTTAAAGTGCTCCACTGTATTAGCCTGGCGAATTCCTACTGGCAGGCTATTCCAGATTTTAGGTGCATAACAGCAGAAGGCCGCCTCACCACTTCTTTTAAGTTTTGCTCTTGGAATTCTAAGGAGACACTCAGTTGAGGATCTGAGGTTACGATTTGGAATATAAGGTGTCAGACATTCCGATATATAAGCCGGGGCGAGATTATTTAAAGCTTTATAAACCATAAGCAGAATTTTAAAGTCAGTTCTGAATGACACAGGTAACCAGTGTAGTGACATCAAAACTGGAGAAATGTGTTCGGATTTTCTTTTCCTGGTAAGGATTCTAGCAGCTGCATTCTGCACTAGTTGCAAACGATTGATGTCTTTTTTGGGTAGTCCTGAGAGGAGTGCGTTACAGTAATCTAGCCGACTGAAAACAAACGCATGAACTAATTTCTCTGCATCTTTCGATGATATAAGAGGTCTAACTTTTGCTATGTTTCTTAGGTGAAAAAATGCTGTCCTAGTGATCTGATTAATATGCGATTTAAAATTCAGATTACAATCAACGGTTACCCCTAAGCTTTTTACCTCCGATTTGACTTTTAATCCTAATGCATCCAGTTTATTTCTAATAGCCTCATTGTATCCATTATTGCCAATCACTAAGATTTCGGTTTTTTCTTTATTTAATTTGAGAAAGTTACTATTCATCCATTCTGAGATACAAGTTAGACATTGTGTTAGCGAATCAAAAGATTTGGGGTCATCAGGTGCTATTGATAAATACAGCTGTGTGTCATCAGCATAGCTGTGGTAGCTCACGTTGTGCCCTGAGATAATCTGACCTAATGGAAGCATGTAGATTGAGAAGAGCAGTGGACCCAGGATAGAGCCTTGTGGAACACCATATAGAATATCATGTGTCTTTGAGTTATAATTACCACAACTAACAAAGAATTTTCTCCCTGCCAGGTAGGATTCAAACCAATTTAAGACACTGCCAGAGAGGCCCACCCATTGACTAAGGCGATTCTTAAGAATATTATGATCAATGGTGTCAAATGCGGCACAGATAAATGGCCTCTGTCTGCATTTACCCGCAAGTCATTTACTATCTGAAAATCTGAAAACAAAGATTGTTCAGTATCATGTTTTAGGGGAAGGCTACAAATAGCTATCTCAGAGGTTTAAACTGTCAGTTTCAACTGTAAGGAATGTAATCAGGAAATGGAAGGCCACAGGCACAGTTGCTATTAAACCCAGGTGTGGCAGGCCAAGAAAAATACAGGAGCGGCATATGCTCAGGATTGTGAGAATGGTTGCAGACAACCCACAGATCACCTCCAAAGACCTGCAAGAACATCTCACTGCTGCTGGTGTATCTGTGCATCGTTCTACAATTCAGCGCAATTTGCACAACGAACATCTGTATGGCAGGGTGATGAGAAAGAAGCCCTTTCTGCACTCAAATGTGACTACTTAATGCAGAAACCAGTCAAGCATATATGGAATGAGAAAAAGTGACCTGTTCAGAGTAGACATTCACCCTCAGATATCCACCTTAATGAAAGGACAAGTGTCCTGAGTGTGCGTGCGTGTGTGCGTGTGTGCATGTATTTGTCTGTCTGGTGTTTAGGTTTAGGATGAAAACTTAAAAATAAGCAAAATATGTTTAAGTATGGACATTTTATTGCAACTGCTCAGGCTACATGAACATGGTCTATAGCTGTAATGCCAATAACTGATAACTTTGAGTGATGGGCAATAGATGCACAAAAATAACAATAATTTGACATCCACATTGGGAAACCATAGCCCCAACACGTCTAGGAGCACTTGGACTGTAATAGTGGTCAGCACAACAAGCAATGCCGAGAGGAAGCAGCAAAAACAGGTAGCTGTATGCGAAGAAGAAAAGGTTAACGAAAGGAAAAGAATTTGTGTGTGTATTGTTATGAATACAAATGAACAAACCATGTTTCAAATCAAAACATTAGGTCTATATTGATTACTCAGATTTCAATCGATCTTAGATGGGTGGCACAGCTAGTTTTACAGTAACTTTGATTTGTGTTGGATTAGACATGGTCCCCACTTTGCTGAATCCATTCTTTGATGAGCTGAATAGTTTTTTTGATGACAGACCAATATACATGGTGAGGTAGGTGTATGTAATAAAGTGGCCATTTTGTGCAACATTTTTACAAACTGTCCATTACAAGAAGCTATATTGTCAGGCAGTTTCTTTCCAAGTTTTAGCTTAGATAAATGCAAAAAAGCACCTTAATGAGCAGGGTAAATATAAGTAAATGAGTAATACACTGCTTGTTAACCTACTGTAGCTTTTACAGGACTCATAAATAAACAGCACAATTTTAAATTAATATTTTTCCAGGATTGTGTCCATGTATTTTGAAAGACTGACATCACACCTTAAACTCAACTTTTAGATTTGCCTAATCAGGGCATAGTATAATGTAAATATTAACTTTGGGGGACAAAAAGTTGATGCTTAAAATTTACTTGTGGTTAAAGCCCTCACATCTTGCTTAACTATGACTTTGATATCCCATGCAGGCAAAAACCTGAAGCACCTTACTTTTGTAGTTATCCTCGGGTCAATGCAATGTCAGTGCACTCCAAAGAATGGTTTGCAGTGAGATTTACTTTATATCAGTGGTTCTCAACCTGTGGGCTGCGGACCAAAGGTGGGCTGCGACAGGGAATAAGGTGGGCTGCGCTAAAGTCTTAAATCGGTACCAAAATTAGACAAAAAGTCAGAGGAAACAAGAAAATAATCCGCATTTTTTATGTATTGTTAGCGGCAGACCGTATGTACGGATGCAAGATGCAGGATTTTAGGGCTTAGAGACGCTTTGTTTATTTTAGTTATTTTAGTACTTTAGTAGGATCAAAATGCAGCTGTAGCTGTTAACACTGGCTGATGCAAGTGATGACGCAAGAGATTTAAGCAATAATAATTTAAATTTGACTGTCACACACTTTTTCGGTTAACCTTTTTATTGTTTAGAGTAGACTTAGATTACTTTAGGCTTGTAGAGAAGTTTAGACCCTAAAATGGATCGATTTATGAAACGTAAGCCTTCGACTTCACACCAAAAAACAGATAGCAGTGGCAGCGAAAGCGGTTATGATCAAGACAACACTAAAGTTGTTACTTGTAAGAAAACTAAATATGCTCGAAAATATGATGTGGAATATATTAAATACGGTTTAGTTTCATCAGCAAATGACCAAAATCTGCCGATGTGCGTTATTTGTTTGCAAATCCTTTCGAACGAAGCTATGAAGCTGACGAAATTGCGTCGTCATCTTACTACAAGACATCCAGATCTACGGACTAAAACCAAAGAATATTTTGAGCGTAAAGCCACGGAATACACTAAACAGAAGACAGTGTTAAAAACAAGAGTTACTCTCAACGAAAAAACTGTTAAAGCATCAGAGATGCTTTTTGCTCAGAGAATCGCAAAAGCAAAGAAACCACACACAATTGGAGAAGATCTTATCATGCCGGCTGCTCTTGAGATTTGTGATGTATTGTTTGGCTTAGAATATGCTACAAAACTGAAAAGCATTTCCATCACGAATGATACTGTCCACAGGTGAATTTCTGAAATGTCGGGGGACATTGTCGCGCAGTTAACTGAACGGTTACAGTCTACTACGTTTGTGATTCAATTAGATGAATCAACTGATATCGCTGGTGAAGCACAGCTGCTTGTTTATGTTCGCTACTGTTGGCAAAATGTCATGGAAGAGGAATTTCTTTTTTGTAAGTCATTGCCATCAAGAACGACGGCGGAAGAAATATTTTGTGTTATAAAGGAATTTTTCACAACTTTTGGCCTGCAGTGGATGAACTGCATCAGTGTTTGCACCGATGGTGCTGCCACAATGACTGGTTGCAACAATGGTGTTGTAGCCCGCATAAAGCAAGTGTCGCCCGAAATTGTAGACACTCATTGCATGATCCATCGTGAAGCATTGGCTTCAAAGAATTTACATGAAACTCTGGGATCTGTACTCAATGACTGTGTACGGATTGTAAACTTCATTAAAACTAGAACAGTGAACAGTCGATTATTTGCTCAACTTTGTATCGAGGCAGATGCAGAACACAAGCATCTCCTATTGTACTCGGCTATTCGTTGGCTATCCAGAGGGAAAGTTCTCACAAGGGTGTTTGATCTTCGTTTCGAATTGTTGCAGTTTTTGACCGAACACAATCTCGACCTGGCCGGTAAGGTCGCAGATACTGAGTGGCTTTCCATACTGGCATACCTTGCTGACATTTTTAGTCTTTTGAACAGTATGAACACATCACTGCAGGTTAAAGATGCCAGTTTACTCAAGACATACGACAAAGTGGCAGCTTTTAAGAAGAAACTACGACTTTGGCGCACATGACTTGAAAGCAATTCACACGACATGTTTCAGTTATTTTGTGAATTTATAGAGAGCAATGAAGTCAACAGCGAGATGCTGAAACGGGTCACTAGTGTAATAAGACAGCATCTGACATCTCTTGCTGAATATTTTGACAAATACAGTGGAACCTTGGTTCACGACCATAATTCATTCCAAACCTCTGGTCATAAACCGATTTGGTCGTGAACCGAAGCAATTTCCCCCATAGGATTGTATGTAAATACAATTAATCCGTTTCAGACCGTACAAACTGTATGTAAATATATTTTTTTAAAGATTTTTAAGCACAAATATAGTTAACTAGCAAAATACCCGCGCTTCGCAGCGGAGAAGTAGTGTGTTAAAGAGGTTATGTAAACATATATATACATAAACATATATACATATATATATATATACATATACACATCCATATATATATACACATCCATATATATATATACATATATCAACATATATATACACATACATACATACATACATACATACATACATATCTATCTATATATACACATACATATCTATCTATATATACACATACATATCTATCTATATATACACATACATATCTATCTATATATACACATACATAGATACATGCATATCTATCTATCTATATATACACATACATAGATACATGCATATCTATCTATCTATATATACACATACATACATACATACATATCTATCTATATATACACATAGATATGTATGTATGTATCTATCTATATATATATATAGCTGATTACCCAGTGGATTCGCTCACTGAGTGCAAGAGAAAAAAATAAAATGTATGTATAAAATAAGTTTAATTGCCAAATTTATTTTTCCACAAATAAAGGGCACTTACAATAACATAGAAATCAATATAAACAACATTAACATCATTATCATATGAGAATATGAAGTAATATATAAGAAGCACATTGCATATAAATATAAATTATTAAACAGTAAAATGTTCTTCTATAATACGCTACCGTGGCTATTCGTTTGTCTGTCCAGGATTTTAAATCACCTGTAGCTCGCAAACCGTTTCACCTATTGACTTGAAATTTGGTACACATATACTACGTCACGTCTACTATTCGCTTTCCCACACATATGAACAAATATATATATATATACACATACATATACACACACATACACATATATACATATACATACACAGTGCGTTGCAACACGGGCTGCGATTGTTACATGGGAGGGAGAGGACAAATCACAGCTTCCCGCTTTCTAATCGGGCTTGTGATTGCTGCTTTGACGGATGCCCAGATCCCACAGTATTTCCCCTTAGGAAAGGCGTTAGGCAAGTGTAATTGAATAGCGGTGCTGCAAGTTATTGCTCTTTTTATCTTTATTTTATTTTATTGTAGAGTCAACTCACAGCTGCGCGCACCAGTGCGTGCGTGGCGGATGCGTACGGCTGACGTTTTCATTGTCTACCACCTCCGCTAATCATTCTTGAGGCAGATTGAAGACTTAAGTGCCAGCTTAACTGAAAAATTAAAGAAAACATACTAAGTTTTAAAACAAATCAGTTTTAACGGGAAAAGATGCCGACGAAAGAAGAGAAGCAGCGGGACGCTAGGGTGAAGAGCTGCTCATTAAGCAGCAAGCTCATCAACCTCTGAGCAAACGAATGGTAAACGTACAGAGAAAGAGGATAAATACTATGAATGGTCATGTCAAGTATATTCACTCCACGTTACCGTGCAGTGCGCTGTTACTGGTATTTTGATAAAAGAATCTGAATAACATATAAGAAGCGTATAAATTATTAAACAGTAAAACATTAACATTTAAGAAGTAAAGATACATTGAGTACTACTGTAGTGCTTTCGTGTATAGTACATTTTTTGTTTGCCCATTACATGCATAAATGTATACATTTTTTGGTGTACCTACCAAAGAACACGCGACATGACCCGGCAGTTAAAAATTTATCGCTCCAGCAATTTTAACTCTGTTACAAAGTCATCTAATATGGTATTGCAAACCACAAGCGGGAGCGTTTCTATAAACTCAATTTAAACTTACTGTTTACACCGTGCTTTGAAGATGCATAGTATGCGACACGTGTTTCGCCGTAATTGTGGGCTCATTAGGAGTACACAGTCACTGCACTCCCTTACTGGAATCGATCCTCGGACGTAGAGGCGAAGCCCCTAACGTTGTGCTACGGCGTGTGGTTCGTTCATTTGACAGCATGTAGATCGGGGTAATTACATTGCAGGCATTCGTAGTCTGATTCACAATCTGATTGTATGGGTGGTTACCTACCAGGTAACGCTTGTGGTTGGTGAGCAAGTCGGCTAACTTCTGCCACGGTGCCCTCTTTCAGTTGCGAGAAGCAGATCATACAATGGTTGAAATAGTTTAATATATATAGCAAAATCACCGCGCTTCGCAGGGGCGAATATGGTATTGCAAACGGCAGCGTTTCTATAAACTTAATTTGAAGTTACGGTTTATACCGTGCTTTGTTTCATATTCTTTTCCTACTTTATCAATTGTGTAATGTGTTTTTTTTTTACAGGTTTGATTCATGGAAGTGATCACTCCTGCTGCGTTCAGTCACTTCACGTGAGCCGCTCTCTTGTGTGATGTTGCGATGTCCACGGGTTTATTTAATGTTAGCTAAGACCCGGCAGTTAAAAGTTTCTCGCTACAGCAATTTTAACTCTGTTACAAAGTGATGCAAACTCTCGTTTATACCTCGTTTCTTCTCATTAAACTTGTATCTCGCGAATATGGCATTGCAAACGGCAGCGGGAGCGTTTCTATAAAGTTAATTTAAGGTTAGGTTTATACCGTGCTTTTTTATACCTCGTGTCTTCTCATTAAACTTGTATCTCGCGAATATGTTATTGCTAACGGCAGCGGGAGCGTTTCTATAAAGTAAATTTAGACTTACGGTTTACACCGTGCTTTTTTATACCTCGTGTCTTATGAAGATGCTTGTATGCGTCACTCACTCGCTTCTTATTGTTTCGCTGCCTTGTCAATTGTGTAATGAGTGTTTTCTTCAGCGCTCTTTGGGGCTCCTCCTTCTTTTCTACGTACTGAGTTCACAGTCAGTTCACGTGATTACGTGGGAGGCGTGATGACACGACACGCAACTCAGTCTCCTACGGCCATCTTGCTGCCTTCCATTACAGTATATGGACAAAAAAGAGGTTCCAGTTATGACCATTACGCGTATAATTTTGAAATGAAACCTGCCTAACTTTTGTAAGTAAGCTGTAAGGAATGAGCCTGCCAAATTTCAGACTTCCACCTACACGGGAAGTTGGACAAATAGTGATGAGTCAGTCAGTCAGTCAGTCAGTGAGTGAGTCAGTCAGTCAGTCAGTCAGTGAGGGCTTTGCCTTTTATTATTATAGATTACACCATAGAATGCACAGTGTAATAGTAAACTAATGTTAAAACATTGAATAACACTGACACAAACACCCAGGCTCCCTGCTCAGCTGCACGCGCAGGCTCGCTCTCTCACAGCAGCACGGGAGCCCTCTCTCTCTCTCAGCAGCACACGAGCCCTCTCTCTCTCTCAGCAGCACAGGAGCCCTCTCTCTCTCTCTGTCTGTCAGCAGCATGCGAGCCCTCTCTCTCTCTCCCTCTCTCTCTCTCCCTCTCTCTCTCACATTGCTGCAGTTCGCGCTATAGCCTTACAATCCGATCGCTGTATAAACACTTTTTTTAAATGAGTTTTAAGCACAGGGGGGAAAAAAAGGAACATTTAAACAAATCAGACCTTTATTTAAAAGCCAACCAAGACAGTAACATTGCAGGAGTTCACTCTAATAGCATTACAACCCGATCGCTGTAAACACTCTTTTTAAATGAGTTTTAAGCACAGGGAAAAAAATGAATATTTGAAAAAAGAGAAAAGTAACATTGCAACACTTTCTTCTCACCACTCTTCGCTTGCTTAGAAGCCATGGTTAACTGCAAAAGCACACGAAATACTGTAGAGCACCAAGAGTTAACAGGTAAAGCACGCACGTCTGACTGAGAACAATGAACAGGGAGAGGCTGAACACGTGCTTAAATACAGTAATCGGCACGTATGAACCGGAAGGGAAATGAAATAGAGCACAAAGACTTCACAGCAAAAGCACGCATGCACGCAAGTGCAAGCACGGACGTCTGACCGAGAACAATGCAACACGTGCGGAAATCATCAGCGCGCACAAACCGAAAGGGATACTGGCTTGTTCGTATACTGAGTGTGTGGTCGTGAACCGAGGCAAAAGTTTGGTGAACTTTTTGGTCGTAAACCGAGTTGTACGTGTACCGAGACATTTGTGAACCAAGGTTCCACTGTACAGTACTTCATGTCCGAAGACATTGAAGCTTTTGACTGGATTTGTAATCCTTTTCAGTGTGCATCCTCTGAATTAACCGGTCGTGCACAAGATGAATTAGCGGAGCTGTCTAGCGATCGCACATTACAAATCAAATTTGACGATCCTGCTACGGATATCTCTTCCTTTTGGTGCATAGTTTCGCTTGAATATCCATTGTTGTCAGCACTAGCGATGGAAGTTCTTATACCTTTTTCAACAACTTATTTGTGCGAGGTTTCATTTTCTGCATTGACTGCCATGAAAACAAAATATTGGTCAAGAATGAACGTGGAGGATGATCTTTGAGTGTGTTTATCAAAAATTTCAGCCAGAATTGACATGCTATGTAATCCCAAACAGCATCATCTTTGACAACTTTACTAATGTAAATGAAAATAAAATAAACCAGGTAATGATTGTCGTTGTCTATTTATTTATTATTGTATTTGTGTAGCAAGCAATGAGCAACTAAACATGTAAAGAAAAAATTACATAATACTTTATATTAGTAATATTTACCCCCCAATTACTAAACGCATGAGCAATAAATTATATGCCAGTAAAGGGTAACATGTGAGCCACAAAAATGTTTGAATTGTTAACGTGGGCCTTGCGTGAACAGGGCCTGAGAACCACTGCTTTATATGGATGTAATGCCGTGTTTAAGGTAATTGATGATTGTCCTTTTGGAAGCTGTTATGTTTTGGGATATAAATAAATAAATAGAGTGAAGTGTAACTTGTATGATTGTTTCTTATCAAATATATAAAAAATCTTAACGGTTTTAAACATTAAAGAGAATGTCTAATCCAGATTCCAGAATATATTACTATTTTTATAAATACTGCAGCAGTATACAGTAATCTCTCCTCCATCGCGGGGGTTGCGTTCCAGAACCCCCCGCAAAAGGTGAAAATCCGCAAAGTAGAAACCATATGTTCATATGGTTCTTTTTATATATTTTAAGCCCTTATAAACTCTCCCACACTATTATAAACATTTCCCGCACAATTATACAGCATAAACCCTTTATATTCTCTTAGATATTAGGTACGATTCGTTGAAATTATGTATGTAAACATACTGTTTATATACAGTAAAACCTAAATATTATTTTAAAGATATCGAGCGTCTCCGATACCACATATGTTACAGCCATTACGACAGACAGGCCACCAGCAATAAATACGTACAATGCAAGAAAAATTGTATACAGTAAAATGTGTGTACAGTGACACTAAACTATGTACATGTAATAAGTACTGTACGTAGATAATTAATTATGGTTACTCACCAACAATGACACGACGACTTGTTCGATAACGATGAGTTTAATTTTACTGCACAACAAAGGAGAGTGTTACAGTTCTTCTAAAGGAGCCTCTTCAGGCGACTGTGTAGCACTACTGCCTTATTACATCCACTTGTAACTCGTTTTGCGCCCTGGTTAAAGGACACTGCGGCCGTAGATCATATATGCTTTTCGTCCTTTTTAAATAAAAAGAATCGTGGACTCATTGATGCCGTAATGGTGTCCTGCAGCGGTGTAGCTGTTCCCTTCCTTCAACATACCCAAAACTTTTACCTTTTCTGCAATCATTTGCATCTTCTGTTGGCGCTTGGACACGGCCCCTGAAGCAGTAGCAGGAGCACGTTAATGCTGAATGAGTGAGATGAGACTTCCTGGTTAATGCAGCACTCCGTCGCTGAGCCAATCAGCACACAGGAACTTTACTGTGTGCTCTGATTAGGTAGCTTCTCAGTCATCCGCCAATAGCGTCCCTTGTATGAAATCAACTGGGCAAACCAACTGAGGAAGCATGTACCAGAAGTAAAAAGACCCATTGTCCGCAGAAACCCGCGAAGCAGCGAAAAATCCGCGTTATATATTTAGATATGCTTACATATAAAATCCGCGATAGAGTGAAGCCGTGAAAGTCGAAGCGCGATATAGCGAGGGATTACTGTACAGTGAAGTCTTATTTCTTAATATTTTTTTAAACTTGCATATCTTATGGTAATATCATTTTTTGTTTCGTTTACCCACTACCAGGTGAAAATTTTATGAAATATAATTAAAAAATTTCTCATTGTGCACTTGAAACAAGCTATCTGTGAATATCATGTGTAGGGGTAAATTTATCTTTATGCCATTTGGAGTCAACATGAATGTTAGAAAATTACACCTGGAAAAAGGCAGATAGTTAGAATGCTGAGAGAAAGGTAAAAACTGGGTTTAGCACATCAGTTATTTTCGGTGTATTTGTATTTAGTGTAAACTTATCAAATGTTGACATGGCTCCAGACTAAAGTAATAACATGTGAACAACTGGCTCCTAAAATTATACTTTTAGCAGACGATATACAGAAACAAAAAAGTTTAACATTGAAAAACACTTACTGTGCCTCTTGTTCTGTGCCGTTTAGTTTATCCACCTCTTTTATTGCCTTTTTTTGCATTTTTCCATTGTTGCTCACCTCTGACTGCTGATTGTATTTTGTTCACACTTTAAAACTATGCACTGTTACAAATTGAGTGTCTGCTGAACAGATTGTGTGTCAGTATCACAGATAATCAAAATATCACTGTCATTTCACCATCCTGTAAACTGAGACTCCTCTTCCTCTTGTTTCAGCTGAGCCAGCAACACACATAAGGCTCAGGATCAACCTGTTTAAGTGAAGGTCCTTCTGAGGTTATCCTTATTAAGTGCTCCAACATTGAGATATAAAGTGAATTGCATAATTTTGATTTTATTGTGATTTGTTCGGATAAGCCTCACTCAAACTGTGCAGCTAATAAGGGTCACACAAGCATGATCTCAACTATATGCAAGTCATTCCTGAAATCTCTACAGTAAAGCTCTTTTTTTAAAGACGATCCCCCACAAAATACTCTTGAAACATCTACATACAGGCTTTTGATGAATAATTACAACTATCTCCACTCAGTATTGACAACCTCTGTATCACACTAATTTTGGAAACTTTCTGATCCCCCTCTGTCCTCCAGCCATATTTAAAGGCCTTGAGTGTTTAACTTAAGGCCATCATTATCTTGAGATATAGTGATACCTTTTAGAGTGCACTTGTGCCACTTGCATTGTTGTCACTTTCAGCACACTCACCCACCAAGGTATGCTATGGCCCGGTCATGTCTATCACTTAGAAAAACTTGCAGCTGCAGTTACTACATGGCCTACTCTGCCTAGTGTAAAAATGAATATTCCTAAGACAGTCATGAATTGATTTAAGTTTACCACAGTAGTCTTGTTAATCACTAGGTAGATATAGTTACTGTTCCAAAAGATCTTTGCCATTTTTGTTTTATTATGTATTTATGGTATAAGATTAAAAGTAACCAGTACATAAGCTGATGAAGTAATGTTTTATATTGTGTTTACTATAAATATTTCTTTTAAGTTGCATGTTTATTTATTTATTTTTTTTTAAGCTGCCTTTGAATTTCTAATTTATGTTAATAGCTTTCCCAAACTAGCCAAATCATATTCCGAGTCCTTCTCATAATTTTATTTAGCCAGTCAAGCTAACAGAAATGTCTTTGGTCTTTAGGAGGAAAATCTAAGTACAATATGTACAGAAGAATGTGTTTGTCTGGGACAGAATAGTATTTGCAGCTTTTACTGAAATGTTTTGTTATATACCTATATACATTATGTTTAGCACATTTTCAGGGTTATAATTGTTTCTTCTCAGACAGCTAGCTGAAAAAATGTTTGTTTTCAATCAAACCCTCCACCAGTTTTTTTTGTTTTTTTTGTTTTTTTTTCCCTGTATGTTGTCCATAGTGTCCAGGCATACACTGCAACCAGTATGGTACGCAGTAAGTGGAAGCCTTATGCGTATCATGGCATAATTTGATTTATTTACTGCACACAATCAAGATTGCATTATTTAAATTGCTATATATAATTTCATTGCAACAACATGCTCCTGTTTGGCTTTTGCTTCACAACATAATACAAAGATAAACTTAAAAGAAAGTGCCATTCCTACAAAAAGAGCAAAGAACTTGCTATATTTTACTTGGTAACACTTTACATTAAGTGTCCATAATTGTACTGTAACTACTATGTAGTTACATGTATAAGTACAGTGTAACTACAAGTTATTACTGTGTAATACAAAGTAACACTGTAGTTAATTACTCAGTTTTCATTCTTATTTCACAGTTTATATAATTACAATGTAACAATTTATCACTGATCCAATAACAAGTGTACTTACATAGTTACATTGTATCTATATTTTCAAAATGTAATAAAAACATTAGGGTATGTAACTACAACTATGCAGCAGATGTTCCATGGTCTGGACAATTGTAATGGAGAATTGCAGTGATAACTGCATAGGTTTTTGATGATATTTCAAGATCTTTTTTAAATGGTGAAAACACCTTTGCAAAATGGTTAATGCTTTTGCCTCACGGATCCATTATCCTGAGATGGAATTCTGTCTGGTGATATATGTGTAAAATTTGTACATTCTACCCATGTCTCCCTATGTCTTCTTCATGGGTTTTACTGCCACGTCCCATGGACATGTAGGTTGGGTTACGTGGCCATATGTGTGAGAGCGTGAGTGCTGGTATGTTTGCCAGTGGGCCCTGCAATGGGATGGCTCCCCATCCTGGGCTGTTTCCTGTCTTGTGCCTGGTGATGCTTGGAATGCCTCTGCGACCCTGTGTACCTTGATTAAATGATGCAAGTGTGACAGTATTATATAATTCAATTCAATTCTCCATTACAACTGCCTAGACCAGGGGTCCTCAATCACAGTCCTGGAGGGCCGCAGTGGCTGCAGGTTTTTGCTCCAACCCAGTTGCTTAATAAGAAGCACTTATTGCTCAAGTGACACTTCGGCTTTACTTTAGTTGTCTCGCTCGTTAAGATTTTGAGCCCTTATTGCTTATTTTCGTCTTAAACAGCTGTATTCTTGGTTTTTAATGGCTCCTAATTAGCAATTACATGCAAACGACAAGAGACCAGTATTTATCCATTTAGCTTGTTACCATTTACACCTGTCTGTATTTATTATGCACTATTGGGTTTAATTAAAAACTTAGAAGGAAAATGAAGAGAAAAAAGTGAAGGACTGAGAATTACTCCTGAAATTTTGCCTTCAAATCATTTGGATGATATCCTTAGAAAGGGGAAGAAAATCTAGGATATGAGAATAACCTGACATAGCAGAGTTAAAGCACTGACAAGCCACAAAATTAAATTATTGGCAAAAATTGCTTTCTAATTGCTTTCTGGCCAAGACCATATGTTGTGATGTGAGATTTTACATATATCTTGATAAATGTTTTGTATGTCTTTTATTTCTAATTTGGGCAAAGCAATGTAATTTAGTGTTTACCCCCCCTCCCCAGGAATGGGTCTGTTTGAATTTTACAACAGGATTTGGGGGATGTGTGTTTTAAACCAGTTTGACAAGTGTTTCTTTGCTAAAGTCATTTCTACCCCCGCAAATGGGCTAAGGTGTGCTTTAACATATGGTTTGGGGGCAGGTGTTAAGATGTTCTATTTCCCCCATTGGTCTGAAGTATCGCTGTTTGGAATTGGCTTGGTTCAGAGGCCTTTAAGTACTATTACGTCCTATTGGCTGTAGGGGTTGGACAGAACATCTATAAATGTATGTGTTTAACCTCACAATCTCTCTCTTACCAACCAACATATGATGAAGAAGTATCTCTCTCTTGCTAACCTGTGATGATGTAGAAGTATCTCTCTCTTACTAACCAACATCTGAAAGAAGCATCTCTCTTGCTATCCTGTGATGAAGAGCACAGCTCAACAGCCATTTTGAACAGACATGTGGCTGAAAGCTGAGCACCAATGATGCCTTAACTAGAGACATTTAAGTAACTAGAAGACTGTGTGCCACCTGAACTACATATCATCATTTAACTCTTTTAGGGCTAATTTTTTTTTGTTTCTTTTCTCCCAGGGCTGAATATTTTTCCAAAAACTAACATTTTTTTAAAAAAGAACACAAAGCAATTGTTTAACATATCAAATCAACAAAAAATATTTACTTTTGACAAATGTTACTGTCTTGCATGTTGTATGAGCCTGCATACTCTATGATTTCACATACATATCACATACATTTTACACAGCAAAGTCTGATCTCGCTCAAAGCAGCCAATTTCAGTCATTGCCACATTGCACTCCTTACAATATGTGTTGCTTTGGTGCCTATTTTTCAATTCTGTTGCTGCACTTTCTCACATATATTGTTAGTGTGTACTGTAGAGAGACAAGTCACCCATTTGCCATCGTGCCATGCCACTGCCACCAAGTTTTCTGCCTGCATGAAAACCGTATTGTCACCTCTTTTCATCTTCTGAAACTTTATGAACTTTATGTATGGCATTATAGCCTGGCTCACCCCATGGGATTTGCTTCTGTTTATTACAGAAGTGAATAAAACTTTGCAGCAGCACGTACCTAAGCCACCAGGGGACAAAACACGTTTGGACCAATGCTCCCTGAAGTTATATCACTAGTTCTGTCCCATCTCTATTTGTAATGCCACAGCGCGCTTCACCTCGTCTTTCGTTATGGGTTTCCACTTTGAAAAACGAGAATGCGATGCAAACGCAGCCCGCGATTCAAAAAAAATCTCTGCCTACCTGTTTGTCTCCTCTGACAGTAGCTGAAAAGCAGCATCAGGAGAGAGCAGCCTGAAGTACAGCAGCTGGTGATCTGTCGTGTCCAACAGCAAGCCATGCCGTCTTGTAAACTCCGGTAGCCAGATCGGCTCTCAACGGATCAATGTCTGTGTATTTATCCCATGCGAACCTTGCCGTACATGCATAGGCTGCGCGAAGGCACTCAACTGGCAGCAGATCCGCTGGCGCGGCATCGGCTGGTGTCTGATCAGCTGATGCCTGCTTCTCACTCTCTTGCTTGATCTCCTGATCACTGCCAATAAAATCCGATTCTGAAAAATCAAGAGTCCGACTCCGCGATAATGCGCAAAACATCGTCTGCCGGATGTTTTCTTTTCTGAACTTGCTTCGCTCCCTTTTCACATGTCGGTGCCATCTTGCCATTGTTTACATTTCGCAACTCACGCACACGCCAGGTTTAGTTGCCGAGTCAACGAGTCTAGCATTCCTCCAAGCACAGAGGGAATGCCTGTGACGTGACAGTGAGATTTGTCGCCATGAACAGCTGATTGTCGCCCCCTATCCCTGGATGTCGACTTTTGTCGACATTCGCCTTCAACCCCTCCTGTCGACAAAAGTCGACATCCGCCCTAAAAGAGTTAATCAGGTTGTATGGTTGCCAATATTCAAATATACTTGGCATTTTGTTATTATTTCTGAATATTATCAATAATACATTATTTTATGTGTAACTTAACTTGTGTTTGTCTTTTTCCTACATCTAATTGCCTAAGGTAATAGATATAGAAGGGAAGGTGGGGATAAGTTATATACAATAATCTATACTAATAAAAGGCAAAGCCCTCACTGACTGACTGACTGACTGACTGACTGACTGACTGACTGACTGACTGACTGACTGACTGACTGACTCACTCACTCACTCACTCACTCACTCACTCACTCACTCACTCACTCACTCACTCACTCACTCACTCACTCACTCACTCACTCACTCACTCACTCACTCACTCACTCACTCACTCACTCACTCACTCACTCACTCACTCACTCACTCATCACTAATTCTCCAACTTCCCGTGTAGGTAGAAGTCTGAAATTTGGCAGGCTCATTCCTTACAGCTTACTTGCAAAAGTTAGGCAGGTTTTATTTCGAAATTCTACGCGTAATGGTCATAACTGGAACCTGTTTGACTGACTCACTCATCACTAATTCTCCAACTTCCCGTGTAGGTAGAAGGCTGAAATTTGGCGGGCTCATTCCTTACAGCTTACTTACAAAAGTTAGGCAGGTTTCATTTCGAAATTCTACGTGTAATGGTCATAACTGGAACCTGTTTTTTGTCCATATACTCTAATGGAGGAGGCGGAGTCACGTATCGCGTCATCACGTATTACGCCTCCTACGTAATCACGTGAACTGAAAACGAGGAAGAGATTTACAGCACAAGTCAAACGCGGGAACGAAGGTAAATGACGTTAATTGTTGACTGTCTTTTAATACTGTGTACTTGTTGAGTGTCTTTTAATACTGTGTAAGCATACATATTAACACATGTGCAATTAAACATGTGCATTTACGGGGTGATTTCTCAGGCTTAAAAGCTCGCCTTTTATTAAAAAGGTAAATGCAAACTCTTTTCATTCTGAAGGGCACAAACCACGTTAGATTTCAGCCGTTAAACGCGCAAAAATGTCAGTACACCAGATAAATAAGCGCAACATATTATCAGTTGTATTGTATGCTTACAATAGATATAGAAATGTGTTAATCGTTAACTAATATTATGGGATGGTGTTTTTCGACTTACGCCTTGATTTAAATGATTGCATGTCTTGGTGGGTTTGCGTAGCTTATTGTCAATATCTTTACACCTCTTTTTAAGACTTAATTTAAAAAGGTTTTCTTTTCTTCTTAATTAAAATTTAAAAGCAATACTTCACCGCTGCGAAGCCCCTCTAGCGCTGACGTCCGACGTTCGATTACCGTAAGCGAGTGCAGTGAGTGTGTACGCCTGATGAGCCAAGAATAAGGGGGAAACAGGTGTCGCGTACTCTTTGCATTATTTGACAGTAAACTATTTTCATCCATTCTATGATCTGCTTCTCACAACTGAAGGCACCGTGGCTGATGTTACCTGACTTGCTGGCCAACCATAAGCGTTACCTGGTAGGTAACCACCCACTCACTTCACTCCAATACGGGAATCGAACCTCGGACGTCAGCGCTAGAGGCGAAGCCCCTAAAATTGCGCCACGGCGTGTGGTTCGTTTATTTGACAGCATGTAGATCGGGGTAATTACATTCACGGCATTCGTAGTCTGATTCACAATCTGATTGTATGGGTGGTTACCTACCAGGTAACGCTTATGGTTAGCCAGCAAGTCAGCTCGAAGTGATCACTCGAGTGAACGCAGCTTCACAAAAAAACAGATCCTTAACAAACTGTTATTGGTATATTTTCCCTCAATTTTAAAAGGTTTTCTTTTCTTCTTAATAAAAATTTAAAAGCAGTACTTCGCCGGTACGAAGCGCGGGGATTTGAGCGACTGACGCATACAGACATATTCATGAGTGCAGGTTCTTCGGAAAGAAAGCACCGTGTAAACCTAAAGTTTAAATTAACTTCATAGACCTACAAAAGGTTGCCATTCATTTGAGGCAAGATTGCTTTTCTTCTGTACAACTATACGTTGCATTCTCAAGAGTGTGCTTGCACGGCTTCAGATATATATATATATATATATATATATATATATATATATATAATATATATATGTGTATGTCTATATGTATGTCTGTATATAAATATGTAAGCTTATAAGTACTGCCTTACTTCTCTTTAAGAAAGGAAGATGTAATGATACTTGATTTAAACGATTCCATGTCTTCCTGGGTTTGCGTAGCTTATTGTCAATATCTTTACACCTGTTTTTAACACTTATTTACTGAAACGGGCTTTCACGAAAAAAGTTAGGGCTTTGCTACAGGATACACCCTCCACAAGTTAAGCAAGTAAAAATAAAATATATATTTCTGTTTTATTTAAACCTTTTAAGTTCGTATGCATAGCCCCATTTGGCTATTTAATTTTTTTTTTTTCTTTCTTCAGTAATATTTAATCTTAAAGAAAAAGAACATATCCATTTTACTTTTTTTGTATCTCTTTAGTAATATTTTAGTGTAAAAGGATAACCAGTATTTAAACCTTTTATGTTACTTTATACATTTATTTTACACAATGTTGAAAAATTAATAAGAAAGCTACATATTTTGGCAGCTGCTGCTTTCATTTTCAATGAAATGAAAAAAGCTCTCCAAGACAAAACGTCAATGAAGAAGAAACAGTTTGCACTATCTAAAAAGGAGAAACCCTCATTTATAAAAGTTTGCTGCAGATGACTTAACTGAAAATAAATGAATAGTTCCTATGTGTATAATACATATTTATCTATTTTACTTATGCCTTTATTCCACCAACTTACAACATCTGAGGTACAATTTGTTACATTACTTTTGTTTTTTGCAGCACAGGCAGGTGAAGTGACTTCCTCAGGGTCACACAGTGGTGTCAGTACCACGATTTGAACTGACAAGCTCCGGGTTTGCTGAAATATTACTGAAGAAAGAAAAAAAAAACGAAAACGGGCAAATGGGGCTATGCATACAAATGTCCATCCGTCCATTATCCAACCTGCTATATCCTAAATACAGGAGCCAATAAGTAGATATGTATATATACAGTATATATATATATATATATATATATATATATATATATATGTATATATGTATATATATGTATATATGTATATAATAATAAAAGGCAAAGCCCTCACTGACTCACTCACTCACTCACTCACTCACTCACTCACTCACTCACTGACTCACTCATCACTAATTCTCCAACTTCCCGTGTAGGTGGAAGGCTGAAATTTGGCAGGCTCATTCCTTACAGCTTACTTACAAAAGTTAGGCAGGTTTCATTTCGAAATTATACGCATAATGGTCATAACTGGAACATATTTTTTGTCCATACACTGTAATGGAGGAGGCGGAGTCACGTATCGCGTCATCACGCCTCCTACGTAATGACGTGAACTAAAAACAAGGAAGAGATTTACAGCACGAGTCACACGCGGGAACGAAGGTAAATGACGTTAATTTTTGACTGTCTTTTAATACTGTGTAAGCTTACATATTAACACATGTGCAATTAAACGTGTGCATTTACGGGGTGATTTCTCAGGCTTAAAAGCTCGCCTTTTATCAAACGCGGGAACAAAAGTAACTGACGTTGTTCACTGTCTTTTAATACTGTGTAACCATACATATTAACACATGTGCAATTAAACGTGAATGTGAATTTCCCATTGGGATTAATAAAGTATCTATCTATCTATCTATCTATCTATCTATCTTTCTTTCTTTCTTTCTTTCTTTCTTTCTTTCTTTCTTTCTTTCTTTCTTTCTTTCTTTCTTTCTTTCTTTCTTTCTTTCTTTCTTTCTTTCTTTCTTTCTTTCTTTCTTTCTTTCTTTACGGGGTGATTTCTCAGGCTTAAAAGCTCGCCTTT
This sequence comes from Erpetoichthys calabaricus, assembly GCF_900747795.2. Classification (NCBI taxonomy): domain Eukaryota; kingdom Metazoa; phylum Chordata; class Cladistia; order Polypteriformes; family Polypteridae; genus Erpetoichthys; species Erpetoichthys calabaricus. The sequence continues at coordinate 257,881,202 of NC_041394.2, read as the reverse complement.
TACTAAAAAGGTAAAATCTCAGTGCCAACACTTTCCACACTCTACTTAAAAGACACGCCCTCCTCACTGGACAGTTAAAAAGACCAATCAAACTAATGATGACATCAAGTATTACCCAATCAAAAGTAGGAAAGGAGGCATCTTCATAAAATGCGTGTGGGATGATTTGCATGAGACGCTGCTTTAAAAAAAATGATTAAAAAAAATACGCGACAAATCCCGTCCAGTATTGATTCAAAACGGGACGCGCAATTTCATTCTCAAATGCGGCACGATTCCGTATTTTAAAGGACGGGTGGCAACCCTACAGTGCCAGGTAACCACCCATACAATCAGATTGTGATTCAGACTAGGAATGCAATGAATGTAATTACCCCGATCTACATACAAGGCGAAAGTCTTGCAACATTCAAAGATGATGGTTTGGGATAAGTACACCATACAACATAAAAGAGCTTATGAAGCCTTGAACCGAAAAAAGCAACATCTCAGAGATCGTAAAAAAAAAAAAAATAGGAGGTAATGTTGTTTTACTCGCTGTAGATTTTATTCAAACATTACCAGTTATTCCACGAGGGAGACCAGCAGATGAACTCAACGCGTGTTTAAAATCCATGCTTCTCCCACGCTCGGTTATATGTCGCGTGTTCTCGGGTAGGTACACCAAAAAATTTATACATTTAAGCATGTAATGGACAAACAAAAAATGAGGTATACCCGAGGGCACTGCAGTAGTACTTAATCTAACTTTACTTCTTAAATGTTAATGTTTTACTGTTTAATAATTTATACGCTTCTTATATGTTGTTCAAATTCTTTTATCAAAATACCAGTGACAGCGCAATGCACGATAACATGGAGTGAATACACCATACGCATCCGCCCACGGCCGCCCTGGTGTGCGCAGATACGAGTTGATTCTACAATAAAATAAAATAAACATAAAAAGAGTATTACAATCATCACCCATAAAGCGGATAGTAGACGTGACGTACTATATGTGTACCAGATTTCAAGTCAATAGGTGAAACGGTTTGCGAGCTACAGGTGATTTAAAATCCTGGACAGACACACAAATTGCCACGGTAGCAAATTACAGAAGAAGATTTTACTGTTTAATAATTTATATTTATATAAAATGTGCTTCTTATATATTACTTCATATTCTCATATGATAATGATGTTAATATTTATATTGATTTCTATGTTATTGAAACTGCATGTATGTGTGTATATGTATGTATATATATATATATATATATATATATATATATATATATATATATATATATATATATATATATATACTAGCAAAATACCCGCGCTTCGCAGCAGAGAAGTAGT